>NC_083433.1:46537856-46825356 GCF_020745735.1 Hemiscyllium ocellatum | reverse complement strand
CTCGCTGTGTGTGTGTGCGCGTGTCCCTCCCTCACTGTGTGTGTGTGTCCTCCTACCTTGCTGTGTGTGTCCCCCCTCGCTGTGTGTGTCCCTTCTGCTGTGTGTGTGCGTGTCCCCCTCCCTCATTGTGTGTGTGTGTGTGTGTGTGTCCCACTCTCGCTCTGTGTGTGCGTGTCCCTCCCGCTCTGTGTGTGCGTGCCCCTCTCCCTCACTCTGTGTGTGTGTGTTTGTGCGTCGTCCTCCCTCACTGTGTTTGTGCATGTCCCCGCCTCGTTGTGTGTGTCCCTCTCCCTCGCTGTGTGTGTGCGTCCCCCTCTCTCACTGTGCATGTGTCCCCCTCCCTCGCTGTGTGTGTGCACGTCCCCCTCCCACGCTTTGTGTGTGTTCCGCTCCCTCGCTCTGTGTGTGTGTGTGTGTGTGTGTGTGTGTGTGCGTGTCCCTCCCTCGCTGTGTGTGTGTGTGTGTGTCCCTCGCTGTGTGATTGTGTCCCTCCCTCGCTGTGTGTGTTTGTACGTGTTCCTCCCTCGTGTGTGTGTGTCCCTTTCGCTGTGTGTGTGCGCGTGTCTCTCCCTCGCTGTGTGTGTGTGTGTCCCTCGCTGTGTGTGTGTGTCCCTCGCTGTGTGTGTCCCCCTCCCTCGCTGAGTGTGCGTGTCCGTGTCCCTCCCTCACTGTGTGTGTGCGCGTCCCCCTCCCTCTCTGTGTGTGTGCGCGTCCCCCTCCCTCGCTCTGTGTGTGTCCCCCCTCGCTGTGTGTGTCCCTTCTGCTGTGTGTGTGCGTGTCCCCCTCCCTCATTGTGTGTGTGTGTGTGTGTGTGTGTGTCCCCCTCCCTCATTGTGTGTTTGTGTCCCTCCCTCGCTGTGTGTGTGCGAATGTCCCTCCCTCGCTGTGTGTGTGCGCGTATTCATCCCTCGCTGTGTGTGTGTCCCCCTCCCTCGCTGTGCGTGTGCGTGTGTCCCTCCCTCGCTGTGCGTGTGCGTGTGTCCCTCCCTCGCTGTGCGTGTGTGCGTGTCCCTCCCTCACTGTGCATGTGCGCGTGTCCCTCCCTCACTGTGCATGTGCGCGTGTCCCTCCCTCGCTGTGTGTGTGTCCCCCTCCCTCGCTGAGTGGATGCGCGTGTCCCTCCCTCGCTGTATGTGTATAACTCTCCCTCACTGTGTTTGTGTGTCTCCGCACTCGCTGTTTGTGTCCCCCGCCTCGCTGTGTGTGTGTGTGTCCCTACCTGGCTGTGTGTGTCCCCCACCCCCCCGCTGTGTGTGTCCCCCTGCTGTGTGTGTGTGTATCCCTGTCGCTGTGTGTGTGCGTGTCCCCCTCCCTTGCTGTGTGTTCTTGTGTCTCTCCCTCACTGTGTGTGCGTGCGCGTCCCTCCCTCGCTGTGTGTGTGTGTCCCCCTCCCTCAATCTGTGTGTGTCCCCCTCCCTCGCTGTGTGTGTTTGTGTGTGCGCGTGTGTCACTCCCTCACTGTGTGTGTGCGCGCGTGTCCCCTCCCTCGCTGTGTGTGCGTCCCGCTCCCTCGCTGTGTTTGTGTACCCCCCTCGCTGTGTGCGTTCGTGTCCCTCCCTCGCTGTGTGTGCGTTCGTGTCCCTCCCTCGCTGTGTGTGTGGGTGTGTCCCTCCCTCGCTGTGTGTGTGGGTGTGTCCCTCCCTCGCTGTGTGTGTGTGCGTGTGTCCGTCCCTCACTGTGCTTGTGTGAATGTCACTCCCTCACTGTGAGTGTGCGCGCGTGTCCCCCTCCCTCGCTGTGTGTGTGTCCCCCTCCCTCGCTGTGTGTGTGTCCCTCTCCCTCGCTGTGTGTGTGCGTCCCCCTCTCTCACTGTGCATGTGTCCCCCTCCCTCGCTGTGTGTGTGCGCGTCCCCCTCCCTCGCTGTGTGTGTCCCGCTCCCTCGCTCTGTGTGTGTGTGTGTGTGTGTGTGTGTGTGTGTGTCCCTCCCTCGCTGTGTGTGTGTGTGTCGCCCTCGCTGTGTGTGTCCACCCCCTCGCTGTGTGATTGTGTCCCTCCCTCGCTGTGTGTGTTTGTACGTGTTCCTCCCTCGTGTGTGTGTGTGTGTGTGTGTGTGTGTCCCTCGCTGTGTGTGTGTGTCCCTCGCTGTGTGTGTCCCCCTCCCTCGCTGAGTGTCCGTGTCCGTGTCCCTCCCTCACTGTGTGTGTGCGCGTCCCCCTCCCTCACTGTGTGTGTGCGCGTCCCCCTCCCTCGCTGTGTGTGTCCCTTCTGCTGTGTGTGTGCGTGTCCCCCTCCCTCATTGTGTGTGTGTGTGTGTGTGTGTGTGTGTGTGTGTGTGTCCCTCCCTCGCTGTGTGTGTGTGCATGTCCCTCCCTCGCTGTGTGTGTGCGCGTCTCTCCCTCCCTCGCTGTGTGTGCGTCCCGCTCCCTCGCTGTGTTTGTGTACCCCCCTCGCTGTGTGTGTGCGTGTCCCTCCCTCGCTGTGTGTGCGTTCGTGTCCCTCCCTCGCTGTGTGTGTGGGTGTGTCCCTCCCTCGCTGTGTGTGTGGGTGTGTCCCTCCCTCGCTGTGTGTGTGTGCATGTGTCCGTCCCTCACTGTGCGTGTGTGTGTCTCCCTCCCTCACTCTGTGTGAATGTCACTCCCTCACTGTGAGTGTGCGCGCGTGTCCCCTTCCCTCGCTGTGCGCGTGTCCCTCCCTCGCTGTATATGTATAACCCTCCCTCACTGTGTGTGTGTGTGTCTCCCCACTAGCTGTTTGTGTCCCCCCCTCGCTGTGTATGTGTGTATCCCCCTACCTGGCTGTGTGTGTCCCCCACCCCCGCGCTGTGTGTCTCCCCCTGCTGTGTGTGTGTGTATGTCCCTGTCGCTGTGTGTGTGCGTGTCCCCCTCCCTCGCTGTGTGTCTGCGTGTCCCTCCCTCGCTGTGTGTCTGCGTGTCCCTCCCTTGCTGTGTTTGTGCGTGTCCCTCCCTTGCTGTGTGTGTGCGTGTCCCCCCTCCCTCGCTGTGTTTGTGCGTGTCCCTCCCTCGCTGTGTGTGCACATGTCCCTCCCTCGCTGTGTGTGCACGTGTCCCTCCCTCGCTGTGTGTGTGCGTGTCCCTTCCCCGCTGTGTGTGTGCGTGTCCCTTCCCCGCTGTGTGTGTGCGTGTCCCTTCCCCGCTGTGTGTGTGCGTGTCCCTTCCCCGCTGTGTGTGTGCGTGTCCCTTCCCCGCTGTGTGTGTGCGTGTCCCTTCCCCGCTGTGTGTGTGCGTGTCCCTTCCCCGCTGTGTGTGTGCGTGTCCCTTCCTCGCTGTGTGCATGTGTGTGTGTCCTTCTTCGCTGCGTGTCTGTGCGTGTCCCTCCCTTGCTGTGTGTGTGTTTGTCCCTCCGTCGGTGTGTGCACGTGTCCCTCCCTCGTTGTGTTTGCGTATCACTTTCTTGCTATGTGTGTGGGTGTTCATCCCTCGCTGTGTGTCTGCGTGTCTCTTCCTCGCTGTGTGTGTGCGTGTCCCTTCCTCGCTGTGTGTGTGTGTCCTTCCCTCACTGTGTGTCTGCCTTTATCCCCCTCGCTGTATGTGTGCGTGTCCCTCCCTCGCTGTGTGTGTGTGTGTGTGTGTGTGTGTGTGTGTGTGTATGTCCTTCCATCGCTGTGTGCCTGCGGGTATCTCCCTCCCTATGTGTGTTTGCGTGTCGCTCCCTTGCTGTGTGTGTCCAATATTTGCACCTTCAGTGAACTGGCCATCATAAATTGACTGTGGTATTCAGGAATGTGTGGTTTAAGTAAGGTCACCATGAGAAATGCAGGGTGAGGGGTTGGTCTGGGTCAGATGCTCTTCAGAGGTTTGGAATGGACTGGTTGGGCCGAATGGCCTGGTTGCACACTATGGCGATTCTATTCAGTTTATTTTCCAGCCCTTTCAACCATCCCCATCTCTTAAAACTTGCCTTATCCCCAATATTCTCCTAAACACTGTAATCTCCTCCAGTCCCTAAAACACTCCTTGCCTATGTAAGCTTCTCCAGTGCTTGCAAAGATCGATATGTCTGTCACCTCTTCCTGTTTTTAGAACCCTCCCTATAACTATTGGCATTTGGTACAGCTCTCCCAATCATTGTTCCCTCTTGAAACTCCCAAAACATTTGTATCTCTGAAAACTCATCTGGACTGTCTCAATTTCCCTTTGACATTTACATGCTGAGACCTGCTCTATATCAGTGAAGTTATTAAGTCTTAGCAACACTCGCTGTTATAACCTCCCTCCAACTTTACGCCACCGAGGATCTGGAGAAGCTCTTTTCAAACCGACAGCCATCTCTGTGTCTGTAATCTCCTCCACTCCCCAGAATTCATTCTCTCTGAGCTCCTCTGTAGTCCATTAAACACTCCCTCACACTGTCTGTATCAGTGTAACCTTCTCCAAAAACACAACCTTCTCTATCTGTGTAAATCCCTACACCAGTCCATATCCCTCTCAGCTCCGTCTAACAATACAACCCTCCATGTCTGTGTATTCACCTTCAGTCCCTACTCACCTCCCTATCTGTGTAACCTTCTCCAGGCATTTTTGCTTCAGTCTCTTCAACTGTCCCTGTCAGTGTAATCTCTTCCAGACCCGAAAACTCCCCTCTCTTTAACTTACTCAGGCCGCACAACCCTCACTATCTATAACCTACTCCTGTCTGAGAAACCGACCTCTGCAAATTGCTTCAACTCTTCGACTCTCCATAAGTTTCTGTAGCTCTTACATCCCTCCCTATCTACCAAATCTCTTCCATTCCCTTCCATTCCCTAAACACCAACAGTCTGTGGAGACCCGACCACCATCCCTATCAGTGTCATCCTCCCAGGTCTCTGCAGTATTCCTGATCTGTTGGACTCACTCCATGCCTGTGCCTCTCCCAATCCAGTCCCTACAAAACCCACTATCTATTTAACACCCTCCTGTCACTATCACCCCCATGTCAATGTAAGCTCCTCCTGTGTCTCCACCATCTACCCATCTCCATAACCGTGTCCAGCTCTGACACCACTATCTGTTTAAATATCACCTTCCTCTTGTTTGTGCTATGCTCCCTTATCTGTGAAACTGTTTCTGACCAAATTTGTTATCCCAGTGTCTGAAAAGAAATCCAGATTCCCCAGCCTCTGTAACCCCCAGAACCTAAGCCTTCCTATATCTATAAACATCTTCAGTCACAACTCCCCTGAATATCTCTGTTTGTTCCTCCAGTCGATACAAACCCCTTTATCTCTGTAATCTGCTCAGCTCCCTAAAACAGCCCCTATCTGTGATCCAGCCCTGTCCCATAAACATCCTTATCCCTGTAACCTTCTCCATCCCTCCCAACATTCCCATCTCCATGAACCCAAATCAGCCCTTCAGCTCTCCACATTTCTGTAACCTCCTGTGGGTCTATGCTCCTCCCTCCCTGTGAAACCACCTCCAGTCCCCACATCCCTCCCAATCTGGGTCCTCTGCTCCAGATCAGACCATTGCTGTCTCTGTAAACACCTCCACCCCTGACAACTCTTCCCATTTGTGTAACCTCGTTCAGACCCCATACTCTCCAGCTTCCTGAATCCTCTTCCTGCATTGCAACTAAAACCACATGTTTCTGTAATACCCACCAGTGCTTACACCCTCCCCAACTCAGTAACCATTTGCAGTCCTAACAAAACACCTAAATTGTGAAACCTCTTAATTCCCTACAATCCTCCCTCCCTCCTCAAATGCCTTCATCACCATGTAACCTCACAATTACTGTATCCTCCTTTTGGCACTGCAACCCTCCTAATGTCTGCAAAACCCTCCTGTCCTGATATTCCTCCCGACCTCTGTAACCCCCACCACCCTCCAGTGCCCTTCTGGGGAACATGGCAGAGGAGGGAAGATTTGTAAAGTCCGAGCCATGTTACGGAGGTAGAATTCTAGGAATTACAGATTTAGTCTTATGTCTGTGGTGTGCAGATTATTGACGAGGACTCTAAAGACAGGATTTATGACTTCTTGGAAAACCATCGTTAAATTAGAGACAGTCAGTATGGGTTTGTGTGGGGCAGGTCATGCCTCACAAACGTCATTTAATTCTTTGAGGATATGGCAGAATATGTTCATGGCTCATTCAGAAAAGAAGGAAAGTTGGGATACAGGGAAATCTCTCTGTCTGGATACAGAATTGGATGGCCCACAGAAGACAGAGTATGGCAGCAGATGGACAGTATTGAGCCTGGAGCTCAGTGACCAGTGGGGTTCTGTAACAGTCGGCTCTGGGACTCTGCTCTCTGTGATTTTTATAAATGTCTTGGATGTGGATGTTGGAGAGTGGGTTAGTAAGTTTGCCAATGTGGTGGAGTGGTGGGTAATGTGGAGGGCTGTTGTAGGTTGCGATGGCACATTGACAGGATGCAGAGCTGGGCTGGAAATGGCAAATGGAGTTCAATCTGGAAAAGTGTGAAGTGATTCATT
This sequence comes from Hemiscyllium ocellatum, assembly GCF_020745735.1. Taxonomy (NCBI): domain Eukaryota; kingdom Metazoa; phylum Chordata; class Chondrichthyes; order Orectolobiformes; family Hemiscylliidae; genus Hemiscyllium; species Hemiscyllium ocellatum. The sequence goes on along the minus strand of NC_083433.1, from coordinate 46,818,975 downwards.
CTGGAAGGAGGAATTTGAATACAGAATACAGGGTGCAAGGCAGAATACTTGGCAGTGTGGAGGATCAGAGAGATTAAGGCGTCCATGTTCATAGATCCCTCAAAGTCGCCACGCACGTTGATAGGGTTGTTAAAAATGCATATGTTGTGTTTGCTTTCCTTAGCACGGGGATAGATTTTAAGAACAGTGAGGTTTTACTGCATCTTTATAGCATCCTGGTGAGACCACACTTGGAATATTGTGTTCAGTTCTGGTCCCCTGTTTACAGGAAGGCTGTGCAAGTTTTAGAGAGCGTACACAGGAGATTTACCAGGATGCTGCCTGGAATGGAGGGCAGTTCTTATGAAGAAAAGTTGAGGGAGCTAAGGCTTTTCTCATGGGAGTGAAGAAGGGGCGGGGTGACCCGGTAGAGGTGAACAAGATGATGAGAGGCACAGAGTGAGTGAATAGTGAGAGACTTTTCCTCCTATGGCATAAATAACTATTACAATGGGGTGTAATTTAAAGGTGAATGGAGGATGGATAAAAGGATAGAGAATGGTAGCTGGTTGGATGGACTGCCAATGGTGGTAGAAAAATTAGACACATCTGGGACATTTAATAGACTCTTGGACAGACACATGGATAATAGTAAAATGAAGGGTATGTAGGTTAGTTTGATCTTACAGTTGGATAAAAGGTTGGCATGAAATCATGGCCGACGGGTCTTGAGCTGAACTGTTCTGTATTCTGTGTTCTGTCTGGTAAACTGGGTGATAAACTCAGATCAGTGTAAAAAGGATATGGCATTCAGGAGGAGCTAGTGAACTGGATACCCAATTGGCTTGATGGTAGGAGACAGAGGGTGATGGGAGACATGTTGTTTTTTCTGACTGGAGGCATGTGACCAGCGGTGTAGTGGGTCCCCTGTTGTTTGTCATTTGGGTAAATGTTTGGATGGGATTATTGGTTTCCTGGTAAGTAAGTTTTTTGGGTGACACTGGAATTGGTGGTAATGTGCACAGTGAAGAAGGTTATCTATGATACAACATGATGAACAGTACTGCTGGGATATTGGGCTGAAGAACAGCAGATGGAGTTTAATAAGATAAATGTGAAGTGTTCCATTTTGGTGAAACAAACCAGTGTGGGACTTGTACAGTTAATGTTCGGGCCCTGGGTAGTGTTGTCAGTCAGAGACACGGGGGATGCAGGTCCACAGTTCTTTGAATGTGGTGTCACAGGTAGACAGGCTGGTGAAGCAGGTGTTTGGGATGGTTTCCTTCATTGGGCAGAGCATTAAGAGTAGGAGTTTGGACGTCGTGTTGTATCTGTACAAGACATTGGTCAGGCCACTATAAAAGCGTTGATCAGTGGTAAGAACTCATCTGGTTCACTGACCTCCTTTAGGGAAGGACATCAAATATTCTAACCTGGTCTGGCTAACATTGGACTCCAGACCCACTGCAATATGGCTGACTCTGAGTTACCCTCTGGGTAATTAGCAGTGTGGTCAAAGAACGTTGTTCCAGGCAGTGACACCCACATCCCATAAATGAATAAATAAAAATACCTATGTCCCTCCCTACCTCGGCAAACCCCTCCCGCTGCAGCAATCCGTACTGGCTTTGTAACACCCTGACCACTCTCTGTAACACTCTCACCACCTCCAACACCTTCACCTCTCTCTGTTCCTATTGTGTCAATGAACCCTGACCATGGTTCCCCTTCCCACAGCCCTCCTCCTGCTAGCAGACCCATTGCAATCTATTTAACATTTACTCCTAAAGCACTCTCTCACTTCAGTATTTTAAGTACTTTATGGTGATCTTCTCAGCCTCATAATCTAGTATGATCCCTTTTGTCCTGAGTGAGGGATCAGTGGGAATTTCTTGCTGAGGTTTTTACTGTTTCAATTGAATGTCCTTTTGTTGAGTGTTTTGCATTGTCCCTTCAAATGTTTTCCACTGTCCATTTACAGGCACATATTTCAGTTTGTTTAGCCTGTTTACCTTGGTCAGTTCTCCTCTCAAACTCATGTAATTGGCTATTTTTGATCCTAGTTGTAGCTTGTCCTTTTTGTAATTCACTTTAAAACTTTATATTTATTTAAACTGCACTTTATCACAGTTTCCCGGAGGATCTCTGCAGGTGACATTACTCATTCACTAAGTTTCATTACACGGTCGCTCTGCGATAGTTATGTCCCTTAACAGTTGCACAATGTGTTTTTCAAAGAAACACTGAAAAAAAACTAACCGTACTCCCCTTCCAATGTCAATGTTGTCCGTGTGATTGTACCAGATTATACAAATATTGAAGATTTCCAAAATTATCACAATGCCTTTGTTAAAAAATTCCAATGAGTTCCTGTGTAATGCAGTGATGAGCAACGAAATAATGTTCGGTGGCTAAAACTGTTCTGCTGCTTGTGTCCTTGGCAAGTAGTAGCCAGAATTTACATTCAGACTGACTCTACTTCATGATCTGTGGCCAAATGCTTTCTCTGTAATGCCTTTGTTATCCATTATTGTTAACGTTGCCCATTTTTGCCTGGGTTTTCACGAGATTACGAACGACTGAATATTGTTGTTCACCCTTTATCCATGTCTCCCTGGTGTCTAAATCACTTTTATCTCTGTGTCACAAATCCATCGACCTTATTGCAGCAACGGTGTCCGTTTAAAAAAAACATAATATCCTCTCTCGCACAATTTTCTGTCACAAATCTATTTGCTGATGTACAATTTTAGTAAAACTCTGTCCCATGCTGTTCCTTTCTGCTTGTCTTCAGCCACATTCCCATGTTGTTCCACTGCTTCACCTTTTCCTTTTGGATTTGGAAAGCTCCTTTCACCTGCATCCTCTCTGTCAGTTTAATGCCCTGTCCAATAACCTACTGACATGACTGGCCAGGACACTGCTCCCAGCACAGTTCCAGGGGGACCATCCTAATAGATTTTTTTATAAATCAGGTATGGGATGTGGGTATCTCTGGCTGACCAGCCTTTCTTACCCAGCCCTAGAAGCCCTTGAACTGAGTAACTTGCTCGGCCATTTCAGAGGGTCATTGAGAGGCAAACACTTTGCTGTGGGTATATCATGCAGACCAGGACAGGATGGGCAGATTCCTTCTCTAAAGGACAAGTGTTTGGATTTGTTGCACTTCAGTAATGGTTTCATACTTAATTGTAGATAGATAATTATTATTTTTAAAATTATTGATTTCAGATGTCTCCTTTTCAGATGGCGGGATTTTTGGATACATTCCCTCGCAATAATACCACGAGGCCATAACTTCACCTGCTCACTGGGTGCTCATCCCTGAGCACTGATACCAGGGCATCATGAAGCTAAACCCATTCTTCCAACATGACTGTGTGATCCTGGCATCTTGCAGCAATCTGGGGCTATTACTTAATATCGCTCCATTTTACAGATCTCAGTGGGACTCAGTGCCATTCTCCGTGTGTAACCCTCACTGCATCTGTTTAATTTCCCATTCTGTCTATTTCTCTGTCTCCTGTAGTTACTCAGGAAAGTCCTGACTCAATAGCCTTCCCAGCTGCTGGGTGGATCGTCCATCACCACATTGAACGCAGTTGGTCTGCCAGAGAGAGACAAAGGTCAGGGAGATCTGGAGCCTTCAATAAATCCTGTAGTGAGGTAAGGTCACCCACAGTGCACAGAGCAAAGAACAGTGAGAGGGCTCCAAACATCTGTTAACACAACATGACATAGATACAGTGCTGGAGGGGAGCACAGCACACGCACACCCCAGGCTCAATCACAGCCCCAATGTAACTTCTGTTATATTAACGCTCACTACTCTGCAACGGTGTATCTATGGCATGTCTTGTAGTCCAGTGTCTTCAATAATGTTTAATTCCTGTAACAGATCCTATCGCTGTAACCTCCTCCCTCCACATATTTGAAATGTACTGCATTCCAGACGACCATCCCTATCCCTGTAACTTTATTCAGTGTCTACAGCATGCATTATCTCGGTAATCTTCTCCTCCAATAAGGTAAAACAAGGACTGCAGATGCTGGAAACCAGAGTCTAGATTAGAGTGGTGCTGGAAAAGCACGGCAGGTCAGGCAGCATCCGAGGAACAGGAAAATTGATGTTTCGGGCAAAAGCCCTTCATCAGGAACAGAGGCGAGGAGCCTGCAGAGTGGGAAGATAAATGAGAGTGGTTGGGGATGGGGAGAAAGTAGCATAGAGTACAATAGGTGAATCTGGTGGGGAAGAAGGTGCTAGGTCAGAGTGGAGGATGGGGGAAGGTAGCAATGAGTACAATGGGTGAATGGGAGTGGGGATGGGGGTGGTAGGTCAGAGATGAGGATGGAGTGGATAGGTGGGAAGGGAGATAAGCCATTAGGACAGGTCATGAGGGCGGTGCTGAGCTGGAAGGCTGGAGGTGGGGTGAGATGGGGGAAGGGGAAATGAGGAAACTGGTGAAGTCCACATTGATGCCCTGGGGTTGAAGTGTTCCGAGGCGGAAGGTGAGGCGTTCTTCTTCCAGGCTCGGGTGGTGAGGAAGTGGCGGTGGAGGAAGCCCAGGACCTGCATGTCCTCAGCAGAGTGGGAGGGGGAGTTGAAATGTTGGGTCACAGGGCGGTGGGTTGATTGGAACGGGTGTACCAGAGATGTTCCCTAAAGTGCTCTGCTAGGATGTATCCAGTCTCCCCAATGTAGAGGAGACCGCATCAGGAGCAACGGATACAATAAATGACATTGGTGGATTTGCAGGTAAAACTTTGGATGTGGAAGGCTCCTTTGGGGCCTTGGATGCTGGTGAGGGGAGAGGTGTGGGTGCAGGTTTTGCAATTCCTGCAGTGGCAGGAGAAAGTGCCAGGAAGGGAGGGTGGGTTTTTGTGGGGGGGCGTGGAACTGACCAGATAGTCACAGAGGGAATGGTCTTTGCGGAAAGTGGAGAGGGTTGCGGAAGGAAATATATCCCTGGTGGTGGGGTCCGTTGGAGATGGTGGAAATGGCGGCGAATGATTTGGTTTATGCGAAAGTTGGTAGGGTAGAAGGTGAGCACCAGGGGCGTTCTGTCCTTGTTACGGTTGGAGGGGTGGGGTTCGAAGGCAGAGGTGCGGGATGTGGACGAGATGCATTGGAGGGATCTTTTACCACGTGGGAAGGGAAATTCCAATCTCTAAAGAAGGAGGTTCTGTGGTGGAACTGGCCCACCTGGGAGCAGGTACGGCGGAGGCGGAGGAATTGGGAATTTTGCAGGCGGTAGGGTAGGAAGATATGTAATCTAGGCAGCTGTGGGAGTCGGTAGGTTTGTAAAAAATGTCGGTGTCAAGTCGGTTGTCATTAATGGGGATGGAGAGGTCCAGGAAGGGGAGGGAGGTATCAGAGATGGTCCAGGTAAATTTAAGGTCAGGATGGAATGTGTTGGTGAAGTTGATGAATTGCTCAAACTCCTCAAGGGAGCACGAGGTGGTGCCAATGCAGTCATCAATGTAGCGGAGGAAGACGTGGGGAATGGTGCCATTGTAACTCCGGAAGACATAGCCAACAAAGAGACAGGCATAGCTGGGGCCCATACGTGTGCACATGGCTACCCCTTTGGTCTGGAGGAAGTGGGAGGATTTGAAGGAGACATTGTTAACGGTGAGGACAAGTTCAGCCAAACGAATGAGAGTGTCGGTAGAAGGGTACTGTTGTGGACGTCGGGAGAGGAAGAAACGGAGGGCTTTAGAGGTCCTGGTCATGATGGATGGAGGTGTAGAGGGATTGGATATCCATTGTGAAGATGAGACGTTGGGGGCCAGGGAAACGGAAGTCTTGGAGGAGTGGAGGGTGTGGGTGGTGTCTCGAACGAATGTCGGTAGTTCCTGGACTGGGGGAATAGGAAAAAGTCGAGGTAGGCAGACATGAGTTCGATGGGGCACCAGCATGCTGAGACAATGGGTCGGCCAGGGTGGTCAGGCTTGTGGATCTTGGGAAGGAGGTAAGACTGGGCAGTGCGGGGTTTGAGGTTGGAAGCTGTGGGTGGGAGATCTCCTCCTGAGGTGATGAGGTTCTGTATACTCTGGGAGATGACGGTTTGGTGATGGGAGGTGGGTCATGGTAGCGGGGGTGGTAGGAGAAGGTGTCTTTGAGTTGACATCATGGCTTCAGCGGTGTAAAGGTCAGTGCACTAGACTACCACTGCACCCCCTTTATCTGCTGGTTTGATGGTGAGGTCGGGATTGGAGCAGAGGGAGTGGAGGGCTGCACGTTGTGAGGGTGAGAGTTTGGAGTGGGGGAGGGGGTAGATAGGTTGAGGCGGTTAATGTCTCGGTGGAAGTTGGAAATGAAGAGGTCGAAGGCAGGTAATAGGCCAGCTCAGGGTGTCCAGGTGGATGGAGTGTGTTGGAGGCCGGAAAAGGGGTTCTCAGAAAATAGGTGGGAGTGTTCATTGTAAAAATAAGCTTTGAGGCGGAGGCGGTGGAAGAAGTGTTCGACGTCATGGCATGTATTAAATTAATTGATGTTTGGACGGAGGAGGATAAAGATGAGGCCTTTGCTGAAGACTGATCATTCGTCCTCAGTGAGGGGGAGGTCAGGGGGAATGGTGAAAATTCGGCGGGACTGAGAGCTGGGACCAGGCGTAGGTGTGGAGCTGGGAGAGGCGACGGTGCCTGTAACTGGAGTGGGTGTGGTGTTAGGGGGGATGGGGATGGAGTCATGGGCAGGCGTGGTGTTCCCCTCAGGGTTCTGGGGGGCGGGGATGGTGACGGTGGGACTTGGGAGTGGTGTCAGCAGAATGCAGGTGAGTGGTGTTGGTGGGGGCGGAAGTGTTGGCAAACATGGCAGTGGGGGGAGCGGCAGTCACTGCGTGTGCGACATCAGCAATGGTGTGGGGGCGGAAGTGATGTCACTTGTGGTGTATGAGGAGTTGTGAGGGGCGGAAATGGCATTTACTTTATTTTAACCAATAATTTCCTGTCACAAATCTATTTGACAATGTCATATTTTAATTAAACTCAGTCCCTTACAGTTTCTTTCTTTTGGTCTTCATCCACATCTCCATGGTGTTCCAATATTTCAATCTTTCTCTTTGGATTTCCTAATTTCCATTCACCTCAGTCCTGTCCCCCTCCTCATCTGTGTCCGTTTATAGCACACTGCATAGTCTTGGAACCAGAGGAGCCTATTCCAATAAAATAGCTCAGTCTTCCCTGAGTACTGGTAGCAATGCTCACTGGTCAGAACCACTTCTGATGATACCATTGTGTGATCCTGACACCTTCCTGCACACTGCTGATTTCACTCAGTCTCTGTCCATGTGATATCCCTCACTGTGTCGGTCTAATTGCTGCCTCTGTCAGTGTCTCTCACTCTTGCAGTCACTCCAGATCCTCAGCCAACAGCATTCCCCACTCCAGAGGGGAAGGGATGGAGAAGGGAATTTCCATATCTCTGTGGGACTCAGTGCCATTCTCCATGTGTAACCTTCATTGCATTAGTCTAATTTCCCATTCTGTCTACTTCTCTGTCTCCTGTAGGTATTCCTGATGTCCGTGACTCAGCAGAATTCCCAATTCCTGTCTAGTCCATCACCACACTGAAGACGGTTTGTCAGCCAGAGAGAGATGGAGAGTGAGATCTGGAGCCTTTAGTAAATCCTGCAGCCGGTAAGATCACTCACAGTAAACAGCACAGGGAGGAGTTCATGGGCTTTAATTCAGACCCTGAGGGCATGATATAGGAACAATGATGGGCAAGGAACATGAGAAAAATCTCAGGCTTCATTATCACCACCTTGTCTGTAAATTCATCTGTTCTACAGAACCCTCCCTGTGTCTGCCAGTTTCTCCACTGTCTGTTTCATCGATACCACTTCCCCTATCTCTATCAGCCCCTACAGTCCTGCTTATCACTGTAAGCTCCTCATATCAGTAAAACTCTCCAAGTCTCTGCCTTTGCCTTTAATCCCGGGTTTCACATCTCTCCTTAACTGAAGAAAAATAACTCTTCAGTTCCTGAAGCCATCCCTGTCAGTGTAGTCCTTTCCAGACCTGAACAACCTCCCTGTCTTTGTGACCTTTTCAAATTCCTACTACCTTCATGATCTCAGTAACCTTCCCGTCACGACAACAAAAAAGCTCTGTACCTTAGTAACCTCCTCCAGCTGTTAGCCTCCTCCTTGTCTCTGGACACAAAGCAGAGTGGCCCTGCTTCTCTCATAAATTAGTTTCTGCATTTCTAATGATGGCTATAAACTCTTCCTGTCTCTAAGACACACTCAGTCTCTGTAAACTCTGCTGGTCCCGAGTGATGTAATTTCCTTCAGTAACTACAAACCATTATACCTTTAATCTCCTCCAGACGCGACCACGCAGTTTATTTCAATAACCTCCATGAGTGACACAGTCATAGAGATGTACAGCATGGAAACAGACCCTTCGGTCCAACCCGTCCATGCCAACCAGATATCCCAACCCAATCTAGTCCCACCTGCCAGCACCCGGCCCATATTCTTCCAAACCCTTCCTATTCATATACCCATCCAAATGCCTCTTAAATGTTAAAATTGTCCCATCCTCCACCACATCCACTGGCAGCTCGTTCCATACACGTACCACCCTCTGCGTGAAAAAGCTGCCCCTTAGGTCTCTTTTATATCTTTCCCCTCTTACGCTAAACCTATGCCTTCGAGTTCTTGTCTCCCTGACCCCACGGAAAAGACTTTGTCTATTTATCCTATCCTATCCATCCCCCTCATAATTTTGTAAACCTCTGTAAGGTCACCCCTCAGCCTCCGAAGCTCCAGGGAAAACCACCCCAGCCTGTTCAGCCACTCCCTGTAGCTCAAATCCTCCAACGCTGGCAGCATCCTTGTAAATCCTTTCTGAACCCTTTCAAGCTTCACAACAATTCTTCTGATAGGAAGGAGACCGGAATTGCATAAAATATTCCAACAGTGGCCTAACCAATGTTGTGTACAGCCGCAACATGACCTTCCATCTCCTGTACTGAATACTCTGACCAATAAAGGAAAGCATACCAAATACCACCTTCACTATCCTATCTACCTGCGACTCTACTTTCAAGGGGCTATGAACCTGCACTCCAAGGTCTCTTTGGTCAGCAACACTCCCTAGGACCTTACCATTACGTGTATAAGTCCTGCTAAAACTTGCTTTCCCAAAATGCAGCATATTACATTTATCTGAATTAAACTCCATCTGCCAGTTAGCCCATTGTCCCATCTGGTCCAGATCCTGTTGTAACCCTCTTCGCTGTCCACTACACCTCCAATTTTGGTGTCATCTGCAAACCTACTAACTGTACCTCTTATGCTTGCATCCAAATCATTTATGTAAATGACAAAAAGTAGAGGACCCCGCACTGATCCTTGTGGCACTCCACTGGTCACAGGCCTCCAGTCTGAAAAACAACCACCACCACCACCCTCTGTCTTCTCCCTTTGAGCCAGTTCTGTGTCCAAATGGCTAGTTCTCCCTGTATTCCATGAGTTCTAACCTTGCTAATCAGTCTCCCATACGGAACCTTGTCGAATGCCTCACTGAAGTCCATATAGATCAAATCTATCACTCTGCTCTCCTCAATATTCTTTGTTACTTCTTCAAAAAACTAAAATCAAGTTTGAGACATGATTTCCCATGCACAAAGCCATGTCGACTATTCCTAATCAGTCCTTGCCTTTCCAAATACACATACGTCCTGTCCCTCAGGATTCCCTCCAACAACTTGCCCACCACTGAGTTCAGGCTCACCGGTCTATAGTTCCCTGGCTTGTCTTTACAACCCTTCTTAAACAGTGGCACCACGTTTGCCAAACTCCAGTCTTCTGGCACCTCACCTGTGACTATCAATGATACAAATATCTCAGCAAGAGGCCCAGCAATCACTTCTCTAGCTTCCCACAGAGTTCTCGGGTACACCTGGTCAGGTCCTGGGGATTTATTCACCTTTAACCGTTTGAAGACATCCAGCACTTCCTCCTCTGTAATCTGGACATTTTGAAAGATGTCACCATCTATTTCCCTACAGTTTATATCTTCCATATCCTTTTCTACAGTAAATACTGATGCAAAATATTCATTTAATAGCTCCCCCATTTTCTGCGGCTCCACACAAAGGCAGCCTTGCTGATCTTTGTGGGGCACTATTCTCTCCCTAGTTACCCTTTTTTCTTTAATATATTTGTAAAAACCCTTTGCATTCTCCTTAATTCTATTTGTCAGACCCATCTCATGTCCGCGTTTTGCCCTCCTGATTTCCCTCTTAAATATACTCCTACTGCCTTTATACTCTTCTAAGGATTCCCCCGATCTATCCTGTCTGTACCTGACATTTGCTTCCTTCTTTTTCTGAACCAAACCCTCAATTTCTTTAGTCATCCAGAATTCCCTATACCTACCAGCCTTCCCTTTCACCCTGACAGGAATATACTTTCTCTGGATTCTTGTTATCTCATTTCTGAAGGCTTCCCATTTTCCAGCCATCCCTTTACCTGCGAACATCTGCCTCCAATCAGCTTTCAAAGGTTCTTGCCTAATACCGTCAAAATTGGCCTTTCTCCAATTTAGAACATTAACTTTTAGATCTGACCTTTCCTTTTCCATCACTATTTTAAAACGAATATAATTATGGTCACTGGCCCCTAAGTGCTCCCCCACTGACACCTCACTCACCTGTCCTGCCTTATTTCCCAAGAGTAGGTCAAGTTTTGCACCTTCTCTAGTAGGTACATCCACATACTGAAACAGAAAATTGTCTTGTACACACTTAAGAAATTCCTCTCCATCTAAACCTTTAACACTATGGCAGTCCCAGTCTATATTTGGAAAGTTAAAATTCCCTACCATACCTACCTTAATATTCTTACAGATAGCTGAGATCTCCTTACAAGTTTGTTTGGTAATTTCCCTTTGACTATTGGGGTGACTTTAATACAATCCTAATAAGGTGATCATCCCTTTCTTATTTCTCAGTTCCACCCAAATAACTTCCTTGGATGTATTTCCGGGAATATTCTCCCTCAGAACAGCTGTAATGCTATCCCTTGTCAAAAATGCCACTCCCCCTCCTCTCATGCCACCCTTTCTGTCCTTCCTGTAGCATTTGTATCCTGGAACATTAAGCTGCCACTCCTGCCCATCCCTGAGCTATGTTTCTGTAATAGCTATGATATCCCAGTCCCATGTTCCTAACCATGCCCTGAGTTCATCTGCCTTCCCTGTTAGGCCCCTTGCATTGAAATAAATGCAGTTTAATTTATTAGTCCTACCTTGTCCCTGCCTGTCCTGACTGTTTGACTCACTTGCGTACTCGGCTGTACCTGTCTCAGATCGAGCTCCCAAAATCCTCCCAGTGATTGTTACCACGTCCCATCCCTGCATTCCTCCAAATACCATGAAAGTCCTCCCATTCCTAAAACCCGCCCTGTATCTATCACCTGTCCCAGCTTCCACAACCCTCCTTATCTCTGTAAGACAACCCCCCGATCCCTCCACCTCCCCCCACCCTCCCGTCCCAGTTACTACAGCCTGCTGTATCACTAAATGCCAGTAGTCACTATAATATCAGAGTAAGGTGTGAAAGCAGGAACACTGGACTGGGTTAGATATCTGTCCTGATCATATTGAATGGTGGGACCGACTCTGTGATCAAATGGTCGATACCTGCTCTTCTTTCCTGTGCTTCTCTATAGAGTTATTATTCCTATAACCTCCTTCAGTTCCCACAGTCCTCCCTATCTCCATAAACTCCTTCAGTCCCCACGACTCTTCCTATCCATGTAACCTGAACCATTCCCCAAAACCTCCCTAACTCCATAACCTCCAAAAGGCCCCACGATCCTCCCTATCTCCATAATCTCATCCTGACCAAACGACCCTCCCATTCAGAGTAACCTCCCTCAGTCCCCATGATCCTCCTGATCTGTGCAACCGCGTTCAGGCCTAACATCCCTGCAGATCTCTTTGTCCACTTTCAGGCCCCACAGCACTCCCTACCTCCATGATGTTCTTCAGTCACCACTGCACACTCTATCTCCATAATCTCATACAGTCCCCACATCACTCCCTATCTCCATAATGTCCTTCAGTTCCCATGACCCTCCTTATTTCCAAAGCCTCTATGACCTGTTGACCCTGTAAGCTCCCTTTTTCAGATTGTTAAACACGAACTCCCATAACCCTTTCTGCTGCCAGTCTGAAACCAAACAGTGTTAGCCTGATAGTAGGTCGGGAGCTAAAATATGTTTAAAAGGATATATCAGTGAACAATAACTGGACCCTTAGAAACACTTTTAGTAAAAAGAGAATGTTGCTTTGAGCCTGTAGGATTGTATTTTTATTGGTGTGAGTATAAATGGCAGAGTAGATACGGGTGTAGGAGCGGCTGTACCGAGGATACGGTTTATTTGAATTTTCAGAAACCTTTACACAAGTTTCAATAAGGGCTAAGGTGTAACTTGGTAGAGAATAGGGCACCTTAACTATCAGGAGGTGGGTGAGATATTAGACAAAATAGTGTTGTCAGAATTTATTGTGGAGAAAGACATGGAAGCTCGGGAACTTGGGGAAATAAATAGTGATGTCTTGGAAAGAATCCTCAACAGAGAAGAGAAAGTGCTGGAGTCTTAAAACAATTAAAGGTTAATTAATCCTCAGTAGCTCATTGGGTCTACCCTTGAATATTCATGGGAAGCTAGGGAAGAAATTGCATTGTCCCTAACAGAGATATTTATATTATCAACAGACACAATGAGTTACCCGAAGAGTGGAGGGTGGCTAATGCTACTCCATCACTTAAGGTCTGCAGGGAAAAGCCAGGAAATCACAGCGCAGTGAGCCTGGGTAAGTTGTTGGAGGAGATTCTGAAAGAAAGGAGCTCCATATATTTGGAAAGGCAAGGGCTGATTAGAGATATTCAGCATGGCTTTGTGAGTGGGAAACCGTGTTTCACAAACTGGATTGACTCTTCGAGTAAGAGATAGATGAAGGCAGAGCAGTCAGCGTTGTCTGCATGGACTTCAGCAAAGCATTTGACAAGGTTCCAAGGGATGTAGAACATCTAGTCAAGAGGAAGAAGGAAGCTGACTTAAGGTTGAGGAACCAAGGATCAGAAGGTGGGCTCTAGAGAGTTACATGGGGCAGCACGGTGGCTCAGTGGTTAGCACTGCTGCCTCACAGCACTAGGGGCGCGATCACAATTCCAGCGTCAGGTGACTGTCTGTGTGGAGTTTGCACATTCTCTCCATGTCTGCGTGGGTTTCCTCCGCGTGCTCCGGTTTCCACCTACAGCCCAAAGATGTGCAGGTTAGGTGAATCAGCCATGCGTTGTTCGAGAAAGGGAATAGAGATAATCCTGCGAATCACAGACCTGTCAGTCTTCTGTCTGTGATGTCCAGATTATTGAAGACTCTGAGATACAGGATTTATGATTCCTTGGAAAACCATAGTTTGATTAGAGAAAGTCATCATGGCTTTGTTAGGGACAGGTCATTACTCACAAATTTTATTGAATCCTTTGAGAATGTGACAAAACCCATTTACGGCTCATTGAGAAAGTACAGAGCATGGGATACATGGAAACCTGTCTGTCTGGATACAGAATTCCTGGCCCATAGAAGACAGAGGGTGATGCCAGATGGAAAGCATTCAGCCTGGAGCTCAGTGACCAGTGGTTTTCTGCACGGAGAGGTTACAGGACCTCTGCTCTTGGTGAGTTTATGAATGACTTGGATTTGTGAGTGGAAGAGTGGGTTAGTAAGTTTGCCAATGACACGAAGGTCGATGGAGTGGTGAATAGTGTGGATGTCTGCTGGAGATTGCAATGGGACATGTGCCTGAGGCAGTCTGTTACGTCTATGCACCATCCTCTGTGGATAATGTTCCCCCTCAGCTCCCTCTTTAAATCCTTGCTCTCTCACCTCCTGTTTATACCCTCGAATTTTGGAATCACCTACCCTTGGTTATTCACCATTCTTAGGGTCACCCCGTGGCCTCCTCTGCCCAAGGGAAATATTTAGGACAATGTTACAAATATCTCCAACGTATGTAACAAAGTGCTGGCCAATGTCGGCAAATGGGCCAAATGTCGCTTTCCCCACCCTGTCCACCTGGTATGCCACTTCTGAGGAACAATGTAACTTGCACCCCCTGGTCTCTCTCTCTCTCTGTGTTCAACAACCCTGGCCAGAGCCCTTCCATTAACTGTGTTAGTCCTCCCTGGTTTGTCTTAACAAAATCCAACATTCGAATTAAACTCCATCTTTCATTATCTGGTCCACTGGCCCAGTTTGTCACGATTCCCTTTTATAACTGTATTTACTGCCCATTACACCATTAATTTGATCATCAACAAACTTTCGCACAATCACTCCTATATTTTCAACCAAATTGTTTATGTAGATGATGCACATCAGTGGACCCAGCCCTGATCGTTTCCTCAATAATGGAATAAAACCATATTCTTGTCATAGAGCCATACAGCATGGAAACTCACCCTTCATCTGATACCCACCATCATCTAAAACTAAACTCTTCCCAGCTGCCTGTTGCTGGTCCATATCACTCCAACCCTTCCCTATTCACCTGTTTATCCAAATATCTTTTAAATGGTGTAATTGTACCCACATCTACCCCTTTCTCAGGAAGTTCATTCCACACTCAAACCACCCTCTGTGTGACATATTGTCCCATATCATTTTTTTGAACATCTCTCTCCTCTAACCTTAAACTGTGGCCCCTCCTCTTGAGACTCCCCCATCCTGAGGAAAAGGCAACTACCATTAAATTGATCTATATACCTAATTTTTTTCATAAACCTTTATAACATCATGTCTCAACCTCCAGGCTCCAGTGAAAAAAGACTCAGCCTATCCCGCCATTTTTCACAACCCAAGCCTTCCATACCCAGCAATAATCCTGGTAAATCTCTTCTGAATGCCCTGCAGCTTAATAATATCCTTCCTATAACTGGGTGACCAGGACCCTGCACAGAGTATTGCAGAACCGCCCTCACAAATGTCTGTGCAATTTCAACATGACGTCCCAAATCCTCCACTCAATGGGCTGAGCAATAGTCAGGCATGCCAAGCACTGTCTTATCCATCCTGTGATGCAAACTTCAAGAATTATGTACCTGAACCCGGAGGTCCCTCTGCTCTAAAACACTAACCGAGGCCCGAACATTAATTTTATAAGCTCTACTCTTGTTTGTTTTACAAAATTTATTCAGATTGAATTCCATCTCTAGTTTTTCAGCCCATTCACTCCCTTCATCAAGATCCCTTTGTAATCTCAGAAAACCTCCTTCACTGCCCATGATGGCACCCTCCAGCCTGCCAGCCCATCACACATGGCTGTCAGTAGTACACATACCTTTGTTAGCGGCTCCACAATTTCTTCACTAACATCCTACAGGTTCCTGTGAGACACTTAATCAGGTTCTGGGACTTGCCATAGCTTTGTGTTTTAAAACCTCCAGCACCACCTCTTTTCAAGTCATAGAGATATACAGCACAGAAACAGAGCCTTCAGTTCCCAACTTGTCCAGCCTTACCAGAAGATATAAATAAATCCATTCCCTTTTCCAACATTTGGCCCATATACGTCTACACCCTTCCTATTCAGATGCCCATCCAGATACCTTTTAAATGTTGTAATTGTATCAGTCTCCATTACTTTCTCTCTCAGCTCATTCCATACACACATCACCATGTGTGTGAAGAAGCTGTCCCTTCAGTCCCTCTGTAAACCATTCACCTGTAACCTTAAACTTATGCATTCTAGTTTTGGACTCCCCAACCTCTGGGAAAAGGCCTTGAATGCTTACCCCTATCCATACCGCTCATGTTCATATAAACCTCTGTAAGGTCATCCCTCAGTCTCCGATTCTCCAGTGACAGTAACCCCAGCCTATTCAGCAACAACCCAGGCAATATCTTGTAAATCTTTTCTGAGCCCTTTCAAGTTTCACAACATCCTTCCTGTAGCAGAGAGACTGGAATTGCAGAGAACTCCAATTGTGGTCTAACGTATTACTCTTCTTCCCTGAGTTCCCCAGTCTTTCTCCAAAGTAAGTTCTGGAGTGAAAAAAATTGTTTCGGATCTTAGCAAGTATCCTGCAGTTCCACACACCAATGGCCTCATTGATCTTTAATGGACACTATTTTGTCCTGAGTTACTTATGCACTCTTAATATACTGATACAATTAATTTTGGATTCCCCTTTCCTTCTCTGCTGAGGCTATTTCATTTAGCCTTTCTCCATTCCTGTTTTCTACTCAAAGTGTACTCCTACAGTCCCTGTATATCCTCAGGGATTCCCTTGATCCAGCTGGCTATACCTGAACAAAGGAACTACATTAGCGACCCTCCAGTCATTCGGCACTTCACCTGTGTCCAGCAAAGTATTATATATATCCACCAGGACCCAACAATCTCTGGGTAATTAGCTGTGGGGTCAAAGAATGCTGGTCCAGTCATTGACACCCACATCCTATGAGTGAATAAATAAAAATACATATGTTCCTCCCTACCTCTGCAAAGCCTTCCAGCTGCAGCAATTCGTACTGGCGTTGTAACACCGTTCAGACCCTGACCCCTCTCTGTAACTCTCTCACTACCTCCGGCACCTTCACCTCTCCCTGTCCCTGTTGTGTCAATAAACCTTGGCAATGTTTCCCCTTACCATTGCCCTCCTCCTGCTATCAGACCCATTGCAATCCCTTTAAAACTTACTCTAAAACTTTCTCTCACTTGAGGATTTTATGTACTTTTTGGTGATCTTCTCAGCTTCATAATCTAATATGATCCAATTTGTCCTGAGTGAGGGACTGTTGGGGATTTCTTGCTGAGTTTTTGTCTGTTTCAGTCGAATGTCCTTTTGTTGAGTGTTTTACACTGTTCCTTCAAATGTTTTCCACTGTTCATTTCCAGACACCCATGTTTCAGTCTGTTCAGCCTGTTTACCTTGTTCAGTTCTCCTGTCAAACCCATGTAATTGGCTATTTTTTGTTTCTAGTTGTAACTTGTCCTTTCTGTGATTTACTTTAAAACTTTATATTTCTTTAAACTGCACTTTATCACAATTTCCCTGAGGATCTCTCCCGGTGACATAACTCATTCACTAAGTTTTATCACACAACAGTCGCTCTGAGACAGTTATGTCCCTATCCAGTTGCACAATGTGTTATTCTAAGAAACACTGAAAAAAAAATTCTCTGAACTCCTCTTCCAATATCACTGTTGTCAGTGTGACTGTCCCAGACTTTGCGAATATTGACGTTTCACTAAATGTTCACCATTCCTTTATTTAAAAATACAATGAATTCCTCTTTATTGCATTGACGAGCCATGGAATATTGTTCTGTGGTCTAAAACTGTTCTGCTACTAGTGTCCTTGGCAAGTAGTAGCCAGAATTTACATTCAAACTGACTCTACTTCATGGTCTGATGCCAAATGCTTTCTCTGTAATGCCTTTCTTACCCATTAATATTAGTGTTAGCCATTTTGCCTAAATTTGCACAAGATTGTGAACCATTGAATATTTAGGTCCACCTTCTGTTCGCCCTGTAACCACATCTCTCTGGTGTCTAAATCTCTTTTATCTCTGTGTCACAAATCCATCTACCTTGTTGCAGAGACTTTGTACATTAATAAAAAACATAATTTACTCTTTCCCACAATTTCCTGTCACAAATGGTTTTGCTGATCTACAGTTTTAGTTAAACTTTGTCCCATCCTGTTCCTTTCTGTTGTCTTCAGTCACATTCCCACGCTGCTCTGATGCTTCACGTTTCCTCTTTGGATTTGGAAAGCTCCTTTCACCTGAAGCCTGTCCCTGCATCCTCCCTGTCAGTTTAAAGCCCTGTCCCTAAACCTACCAACGTGATTGGCCAGGACATTGGTCCCAGCACACTTCCAGTGAAACAATCCGAATGGATGTTTTTTAAAAATCAGGTCTGGGATGTGGGTGTCACTGGCTGACCAGCCTTTATTGCCCGTCCCTTGCTGCCCTTGAGCTAAGCAGCTGGCTCGCCCATTTCACAGGGTCATTGAGAGGCAAACACTTTGCTGTGGGGATGTCGTGCAGACCACATGAGAGTGAACTGTTGTCTTTCTCTGAAGGTCAAGTGTTTGGATTTTTATCAATACTTATTTATGGATTGTTAATTCTAATTTTTAAAACATATATTCATTTAAAATTCCACATGGTGAGACGTTAGAAAAAAGAAGGTGTGGTCACTTTATTGGGACTGTATTGTAGACTGTTATAGACCCAACAGATACCAGAGGGGCAGGTGTGTAGAGAGATTGCAGATAACTATAGGAATAATAGAGGAGTACTGGCTGGAGATTTTAATATTCCCTGTACTGACTGGGCCAACGAGAGTATAAAAAGACCTGGACGGAGTGCAATTTTTCAAATATATCCAGGAAAGGGTCCTAAATCAATATGCAGAGGGCCCTACTCTACTCAGGCGGGTGCAAGACTGGACCCCCTCCACCGCTCCCCCCCCCCAACCCACTCAGAAAACAAGGTCGGGCTAGTGACTGAAGTGTCATTCGGAGAGCACTTTGGGTCCAGTGCCCACAACTGTCTTCGTTTTAACATAGTTATGGAGGAAGATCAGCAGGTCCCCAGATTGAAGAGGAAAACTGGAACAGGGCCAGGTTTGGGGCCATTCTTCAGGATCTGGCCAGCGTCAATGCTGTGAATTTAAAATTGCACAATGCCCAGTTATAATCCAACTCGCTTTGGAAGCGCTGGTGATCACTGTAACAGATGGAAGGCTTCAACTAAATTTGTTTGATATTATATTCCATGACCCTGCCATCCTGTTGCTATAAATTCTGTACCTTAGGATTGTGCTCCACAACCACCTGACGAAGGGGCAGTGTTCTGAAAGCTAGTGCTTTCAAATCAACCGGTTGGACTGGAACCGAGTGTCGGGTGATTTTTAACTTTGTACACTCCCACTCCAACACTGGCACCTCCACATTATGATTCCAGTCGATTGGGTGAGTCTGTTTGAAGAAAAAGAAACAACTGGCAAATGGGAGGCTTTTCAAATTGTGATCTCAAGAATCCAGGACCAGTCTGCCCCATTGGGATAAAGGGAAAAACTGGCAGGGTTAGAGATCCTTGGCTGTTGAGGGATAATAAGGCTCTGGTCTTGAAATGAAGACTGCATGCATTGGATTTAAGCTATCCGTATCTACATAAACTCTTCTATTCATACAGACACAATCAATCTTTGGAGACCCTACAATCCTCTCAGTCCCTGTAACAATCCCAATCTGCAGAAGTCATTCCAATGCCTGTGACTCTTTCAATCCAGTTCCTACAAGACCTACTATCTGTGTGATATCTTTTCATTGCTAGCACCCACCCTGTCAATGTAAGCTCTTCTAGTGTCTCCATCCACCTACTCATTTCCATAATCTTCTCCAGCTCTTACATGTGTAAACATCACCCTCCCCTAAAACTCTTCCCACTCTGACCAAACTGGAGGAGGTTACTAATGCTCCCTAATCTGTGAAACTCTCTCCAACCAAAACTGCTGTCTTTGTCACTTGGAGAATCTGTCTGATTCCACACCATCTTTATCTAAATAACCTTCAGAACCTATGCCTTCCTGTAAATATAAACATCTTCAGTCACGACTACCCTCCATATGTCTATTTGTTTTTCCAATCTGTACAACCTACTTTATCTCTGTACTCAGCTCCATTCACCTGAAACATTCCTGTCTGTGTAAAACACCCCATCTTCCCAACATCCTTATCCCTGTAAACTGCTCCATCCCTCCCAACCTCCCATCTCCATGAGCTCCTGTAGGCCCGACAGCTCTCCACATTTCTGTAACCTTCTGTGGCTCTGTGCCCCTCCCTCTCTGTGAAAGCACCTCCAGTCCCCACACCCCTCCCAGTCTGGGACATCTGCTCCAGATCAGACCATTGCTCTCTCTGTTACCTCATGCAACCTTAGCAATGCCTCCTATTTGTTTCACTTCATTCAGATCACATCCTCTCCCACTTCCCGAAACCTCTTGCTGCCATCATAACCCTCTCTCTTTAGAACATGGAATAGCACATTCCAGGAGAAGCCCTTCCACCCTCAATATTGTGCTGACCTTTTATCCTACTCTGAAGATGAAACTAACCTACATACCTTACATTTTACTATCATTGATGTGCCTATCCAAGAGTGGCTTAGATGTCTGTAATGTGTCTGAATCTACTACCACGGCTGGCAGTCCATTCCACGCACCCACCACACTCTGTGTAAATAACATACCAGTCCCGTCCATGCCGACAGGATATCCCAACCCCATCTAGTCCTATCTGCCAGCACCTGGCCTGTATCCCTCTGATATCTAAGCTAAACCTTCTGCTAGTTACCTTAAACTTATGGCCCCTTATGATAGCCATTTCGCCATGGGAAGTAGTCTCTGGTTATCCTCTCGATCTATGCCTTTCATTCCCGTGTACACCTCTACCATGTCACCATTCTTCCTCCTTCGCTCTGATCAGAAAAGTCCTAGTTTCCACAACTTACCTTCTATGGGCATGCCCTCCAGTCCAGGCAGCACCCCGCTCAATCTCCTCTGCACTGTCTTTAAAGCTTCCACATCCTTCCTATAATGAAGCGAACAGAACTGTTCACAATATTCCAAGTGTGGTCTAACTGGGGTTCTGTAGAACTGCAGCAAAACCTCGCATCTCTTAAACTCAATTCCCCCTGCTAATGAAAGCCAACCCACCATCCGCCTTCTTAACACCCTGTCAACTTCGGTGGTGACCTGAAGGACACAGGATCCCTTTGTTGCTGCACGCTGCTAAGAATCTTGCCTTTAACTACATAAAGGTTTTCTGCAGAATCCTCTAATCTAAAACTATGTCTACCTTTGTCAGTTCCTCCAGTCCCTACAACACTCCAAAACTGTGAAACCTCCTCAAGTTCCTATATTCCTAATGTCTGCAAAATCCTCCCGTTTGATGTCCCTCCATATCTCTGTAACCCCCACCATCCTCCACTGCCCTTCTGGGGAATATTGCAGAGGAAGGAGGAGTTGGAGAGAGTCTGGCCATGTTACGAGGTATGAAGGGCTGCAGAACCTGGAGGATGGTACAAATGTCGGAAGGGACGTGGGACTTGCAGGAGGTTAGAAGTTCCGGGATTCATAGAACCTGCAGGCTGGGACCGAGGATGGCTGGTGGAACCTGGAGGACATTATGATTTGAACCACAGGTAATTTTTGATTGGACCATTCATTAGTGGGCGGCACGGTGGCACAGTGGTTAGCACTGCTGCCTCATAGCGCCTGTAGACCCGGGTTCAATTCCCGACTCAGGCGACTGACTGTGTGGAGTTTGCACATTCTCCCCGTGTCTGCGTGGGTTTCCTCCGGGTGCTCCGGTTTCCTCCCACAGTCCAAAGATGTGCGGGTCAGGTGAATTGGACAAGCTAAATTGCCCGTAGTGTTAGGTAAGGGGTAAATGTATGGGTGGGTTGCGCTTCGGCGGGTCGGTGTGGACTTGTTGGGCCGAAGGGCCTGTTTCCACACTGTAAGTCTAATCTAATCTTCAGTCAATCTTACAGTCATAGAGATGGACAGCATAGAAACAGACCCTTCATTTCAACCTGGCCATGCCAACAGGATATTCCAACCCAATCTAGTCCCACCTACCAGTACCTGGCCTATATTCCTCCAAACTCTTTCTATTCATATATCCATCCAAATGCTTCTTACGTGTTGCAATTGTACCATCTGTAAGATTGGCTGAAAGATCCAATCAAAAATTACAGATGGTTCAAATCATAACATCCTCCAGACACCACAACCCATTCAAGGTCCCATCCTGCAGATCAGATATCCCAACCCAATGTAGTCCCACCTGCTAGCACCCAGCCCATCTCCCTCTAAACCCTTCCTATTCATACACCCATCCAGATGCCTTTTAACTGTTGCAGTTGTACTAGCCTCTACCACTTCCTCTGGCAGCTCATTCCATACATGTGCTATCCTCTGCGTGAAAATGTTGCCCCTTAGTTCTCTTTTATATCTTTCTCTTCTCACCCTCAACCTCGCACTACAATTCTGGACTCTCACATCCCAGGGGAAATACTTTGTCTATTTATCCTATCCATGCCCCTCTTGATTTTATAAATCTCTATAAGGTCACCCCTCAGCCTCCGACTCTCCAGGGAAAACAACCATCCCCTGTTCAACTCTCCCTATAGCTCAACCCTGGCAACATCCTTGTAAATCTTTTCTGAACACTTTCAATTTTCACAACACCCTTCCGATATGAAGTAGAATAGAGTTGCATGCAGTCTTCCAAAAGTGGCCTAACCACTGTCCTGTACAGCCGCAACATGACTTCACAACTCCTGTACTCAATACTCTGACCAGTAAAGGAATGCATACCAAGCGCCTTCTTCGCTATCCTGACCACCTGTGACTTTACTTTCAAGATAGAGTGTCTCGAGGTCTTCTGGGTAATGCTAGTTCAGTCTAAGCTGGTAGGCGGAGCCAGTGAAGTATTTGCAGTGCTGTCTGATGAATGGTCGAGAGATAATGCACATGTCAAACAGGCTGTTTTAAGTGCTTATGGATTGCTTATGAAAGGGAAACCACTACAATTCCCTTTACTGTACCATCGCTAACTGACAAAGCTCCTTCAGATCTATATCCTCTGAATTGTTGAAACCTGCTATCACCACTGCAACTCTCATTATTTCCTAACATTGTTGAATCTCTAAAACCATCCCTATCAGTTTAATTTCCTCCACTGAATACAACACTCCTAGTCTGTGTAATCTCTTTAAATCCTTCAGTTCCTATATACCTATGTATTGGTGTGACTGCTTTGTGGCCATTGTATCCTCATTTATATGTGCAAAAGGCTCTGCTCACTGTTGCACATCCTATGCTCATAAGTGAATCTGGTCTCTCACAAGCCTCTCTATGACTCTCTCCTCCAGTCTCTACAAGTTTCCCTATCCCTGTAGTGTCTTGCAGTATGCACACCACTCACTCTCTCTGCCATACCTTCAAGTGCATAAAATCATCTCTCCTTCTAGCTTTATCCAGTCTAGAACTTCCTCCCTATCCCTGCAACATTCTCCAGTCTATATCATCATCCATGTGCTTGCAACATTCTCCAGTCCATACCACCCTCCCTTTCCCTGTAACATTCTCCAGTCCATACCATCCTCCCTATCGCTGTGATATTCTCATGTAATTATCCACAGCCCTACACACATCCTTGTCTCTGAAGTCTAATGAAAGACGCTTTATCTCTAACTTTCTCCAAACAATAAAATGTTTTCTCCTGCCAGCATTCTGTAGAAACTGTAACTATGTTTAAAACTGCAACATTGTTGCGCCCCTAAACATCTCTTCCACTCTGTGACCTCTATCCATCCTTCCAAGGCCCTCTCTCGATGAAACGCTGCATGCATTTGCAACAGGGCAGATGGATTGACAGCATTAACTGAAGAGAACAGATCTGATCGAACTGTTATTGTGGAGGGGGGCTGCACAATGATCATGACAGCAATGTGATTAGTGAGGGGTTGTAGGGATTTCGGCAGGATCAGCAAAACATCAAACAAGGTCCCGTTTTGTTGTGAAGAAATGATGCAGTCAGTGCATTAGTGAGACAGCCAATTTAATCTGGGAATCAAAATATCGAGTCATTTTGAGTGGACAGCTTCCAAATAGCAAGGGGGATCTCTAAGATCAAATCACAATCCATGCTCGTTGGTAAGTTGGATACAATATTTCCTTGGTGCTCGTAGACAGAGGAATGTGGAGTGGTCAATTTCTGATTGGACGTCTGTGGCCAATGCTGTTTCACAAGGATCAGTGCTGCGATGTCTGTGTGTAATTTATATCTGTGATTCAGATGAAAAGGTCAGCAGTTTGATGAGTATTTTGCAGACGACATTTGGAAAGGCATGTAATGATCAGGGATAGTTAGGGGAATTGTGGATAGTGAGGAAGAGGGTTAAAGGTTGCAGCAGTGTGTAGGTCAGCTGGGACACTGTGCAGAGAAATGGCCAATCAAATGTCATCGGGACAAGTGTGAAGTGATACATTTATGAAGTCAAATGGAAGAGAGAAGTGTATTAATTGACTAATTGGAAACATTGACAAACAGATGACCTTGGATGCAAATCCATAGCTCCCTAAAAATAACAACACAGTCGAAACTTCATTGGGCCATGTTTGGAAAGTTGCGTGTCGTTCTCATCGCCACGCTACAGGAAGGTGGGAGAGGTGGCAATGAGAGCAAAGTTTTGAAGTGGCATTTCGACAGAAACATGAACAGGCAGGGAATAGAAGGATATCGCCCATGTGCAGGCAGGTGGAATTAGTTTAAAATAGCATCATGGTCAGCACATCAATGGTGTACTCTGCTGTACTGTTCTATTTTCTAAATTAACGGCATCTACCCTGTTACAGCCCCTCAGAATCCTGGATGTTTCATTCAATTTCTCTCCCATTCTTCAAAATCCCCAAGGGTTCAAGGACAATCTACCCCACCTCTTCTCATTGGAAAATCCTGCCATCTCCAGGATCAGCCGAGTGAACCTTCCCTGGCCTGCCTCCAATACAAGAATATCTTTCCTTTGGGCACACATACTGTTCATTATAATCGAGGTGTGGTCTGACTTGTACCTTGCATCGTTTTAGCAAGGCCTCCCTACTTTTAGACTCCATTCCCTTTGTAATAAATGGCAGCATTTGATTTGCCTTCTCGATTACCTACTGACCCTGTAAGCTCCCTTTTTCAGATTGATTCACAAGAATTCCCAAAATCCTTTGTGCTGTCAGTCTGAAACCAAACAGTGTTAGCCTGACAGTAAGTCCGGAACGTGCTGGAATGTGTTTTAAAGGAGATGACAATAAATGAGAACTGGATGCTGAGAAACAATGGGAGATTGATGATTTTATAAAAGGGGGATATTTTAAAATCTGTTGGATTCTATATTTTTGTGTGACCATAAATGACAGAATAGATAAGGGTGGGGGAGGCTAGTTGCAGTAGAGGGATATTTGAAATTTCAGAAGCATTTTGACAAGTTTCAACCAGGGTGAAAAATGAGCTCTCGAGAGAATAGGGTCCCTGAAATGTCTATGAGGCTGTCTGTGTGGAATCACTGCTGATGGGTGAGATACTGAACAAATATTTCGTGTGAGGATTTACTGTGGAGAAAGACATGGAAGCTCGGGAACTTGGGAAAATACATAGTGATGTCTTGAAAAGAATGAACATTGGAGAACAGGAGGTGCTGGATGTCTTAAAATGCAAAAAATTAGATAAAACCTTGGAACATGATCAGATGTATCCCAGCGCCTTGTGAGAAGGGAGGGAGGAAATTGCAGGGCCCCTCCCAGAGATATTTCTATCATCGACAGCCACTACAGACCAGTGAGACGGATGGCAGGGGTGGTAAGTTGTTGGAGGAGATTCTGAGAGAAACGATCATCGCGCATTTGGAAAGGCAAGGACAGATCAATGTCAGTCAGCATGGCTTTGTGCATGGGAAATCATATCTCAAACCTGAGTGTGGAGGTAGACAAGTGAGAGATCAAAGCAGAGTAGGACATGATGTCTCCATGGACCTTAGCAAGGCCTTTGACAAGGGTCTGCATGGCAGACTGGTTAGTAAGTTTAGATCACACATAACAAGGGAGCGCTCACCAACTGGATACAAAACAGGATTGACGGTGGGAGACAGAGCATGTTCTTTGAGGGTTGCTGCTCAAACTGCAGGCCTGTGACCAACGGTGTACCATGGGGTTCGGTGCTGGGTCACTGTTGTGCATCATTTATATAAAATAGTTTGGATGATAATACTGGAGTCATGGTTAGCAAGTTTGTGAGTGAGACTGAAATTGGTGATAAAGGGGACAGTGAAGAGGGTTATCGAAGAATACTGCTGGGCCACTGAGGTTAGGAAGAACAGGTGAAGAAATGCAAGATGTTGTACTGTGGTAAAGCAGACCAGGCTGGACTTGTACAGTTAATGTTCGGGTCCTGGGCCGTGTTGTCAATCAGTGACCCAGGGACGCAGGTACAGTTTTTTGAAAGTAGCATCACGGGTAGACAGGTTGGTGAAGCAGGCATTTGGGATGGTTACCCTTCATTGGACAGAGCATTGAGAGTAGGAGTTGGGATGTCATGGTGTATTTGTACAGGATATTAGTGAGGCCACTGTATAAGCATTGTTAATTACCTGGAAAAAATCAACTTGTTCACGTATGTCCATCAGGGAGGGCCATCTGACATTCTTACCTGGTCTGGCTCATATGTGACTCCAGTCCCACAGCAATATGGCTGACTCTGAGCTGAGTGGGGTAATGTATGCTGGTCCACACGGTGACATCCTTAGGCCATGAACGAATCAATGAAAGTTCAGATGTACATCCCTACCTCAGCAAACAGCTCTAGCTGCAGCAATTTGTACTGGCTTTGTAACATTGTTCAGGCCTTTGCCCCTCTCTGTAACACTCTCAACACCTCCAATTCTCCTTGTTCCTATCATCTGACAATGCTTCTGCTTCCGCTTCCTACTGCAATCCTCCTGCTAGGAGACACCCCAGAGATCTCTTTAACAAATACGTCCGCACTTCTAAATGTTGGCTTCTTCAGATTTGATAGTTTTTTTTCATCTCTTAATCAAATCTGTTAAGTCCAGGACCAAGATTGTCCAAAGTCGGGAGGAATATTGGGAAGGTATCGAGCACCTCGAGACTTGCTGTGGGGAAAATGAGAATTCAGGAGAAAACAGCATGAGAAGCGCATGACCACACCAACGCCCCACCCACCTCCTTCCAATGGCCACCTTCTTCCCCAAGTGTAACAGAGTCTGTGGAAGGCCACATCGTCTGTACAGCCAACTCCAGAACCACCCCCCCCCCCACCCCCACCACCGAGAGTGGGAGAGTCAGCCTTGTCTGTGAGCCACCGCAAAAGATATGATGAGATAGGAAGGTTGAATCCCCTCACAATTATCCCAGTAACTTTGTTACAAATTCAAACAATTCTCTGTTAATGCAGTGTCTAATAATGTGATATCACTCAGTATCTCTCCATGTGGTATCCCTCGCTGTGACGGTCTATTTGCTGCCCCTGTCAGCATTTCTCCCTCTTACAGATGGTCTGAGTTCCTGAGTCAACAGAATTGTTCACTCCAGAGAGACGCAGCAGCCCAAGCAAAGGATGGAGACTGGGATTATCGAGATCTCTGCTGGACTCAGTGCCACTCTGCATGAGTTATCCTCATTGTATCAGTCTAATTTCCCATTTTGTCTATTTCTGTCTCATGCAGGTAATCAGGATGTTCCTAACTCCTGTCTCATCCATCACCTCATTGAAGCTGGTTGGTCAGCCAGAGAGAGATGGAGAGGGAGATCTGGAGCCTTCAGTAAGTCCTGCAGCCGGTAAGATCACTCACAGTAAACAGCACAGAGTGGGGGTAGTAGACTTCTATATTCAGACCTGGAAGACCGGACATAGATACAGAGCTGGGCAAGGAACAGCAACATTCTAGGCTTCATTCCCATCATCTTGTGAGGGTCCTGCTCTCACCTCTGCTGTACTGGTCCTCAATGCGACAGCACAGGGGATCGCAGGGATCAATCCAGGCCCATGCTGGGTTAATGATCTCTGTAATATTCTCCAGATAATCCTTCCTCTGTCTGGAATCTCCTCTATTCCACGCCATTCTCTCTGTCTCTGTCAGGTTCTCCAATCCCTAACACCCTAATTCCTAAACTTCTGCAGTAGATACTAAATTTCTTCATCCCTGACTGTCCTGTCTATCCCTGTAAGCTCCTCTCACCAACACCTCCCTCCGTGTCAATGGATTTAACCTCTTCATCGGTCCCTACCTATGTAATCCCCTCCAGCTCCTACAACCCTTCCTTAGCTGTGAAACATTAGTAATCTCCTTATCCTTTTCCAATTCTTTGATCTTTATTTTATTAAATTTCATCCTCATTCCGACACCATACCCCTCGCGACCACAGGAACCTCCTTCAGTTTGTGCAACCCTCCCCATTTGTGTAACTGTCTCCACCCCAGTAACCTGGCATTCCCCATTGCCTTCCTATCTATGTTGTCTCCAGATCCTAGAAGCCGCCTTATATCTGGAAGTGTCTTCAGTCAGACAACCTTCTATATCTCTGTTAGTATACACAGTACTCTCCTAGATGAAACAGCTCCTGTCTGTGCCTCTCAGCCTGCCTACCTCTTCCTTTCTCCATCCCTATTCCTATCACCAGAATCTAATCCAGCTCCTTATAACTCTGTAAATTCCTCCAATCCCTAAAACCCTTTGTCCCATGAATCTTCTTGACCAGATGTAACTTTGTTTAACTCTAACATCCTCGAGTCCCTGTAAGCCTCCCTGTCTCTGGAACCTCTACCCATCTGTTCAACCCCCAATTACTGAGGAATGACTCCCTGCATTCGCCATAAGGCAGATGGAGTGACAGTGAACAGATACGATTGAACTGTCATTCCGGAGATTTAGCTGCAGAATCACCATCACTGGGAAGCGAATACTGAAGGGTTATTGGGATAGAGTCATAGAGTCAGAGAGATGTACAGTATGGAAACCTTCGGTCCAACCCATCCATGCTGAGCAGATATCCCAACCCAATCTAGTCCCAATAGGCAGACTCGGCAAAAAGCCAACAAGTTGTGAAGGAAGGATGAGCTTAATGCATTAATGAGACAGTCATGTGGATCTGAATAACAAAAGTGGAGCTGAGAATAAGCAAGCAGCAGCAACCGTTAGCAGGAATTCTATTGTAGGCACCAACCAGTGATGGGAATGTCAATATGGTTACAGTCAGGACACTGAATGTACTTATTGCAAGAACAGTACAGTACCTGTGTGTGACAGTGGTCTCCATGCCGACTGATACAGCAATGAGTATCAGTGCTGTAATGGATCGAATCCTGGATTATATGTGAGATAGTTTTCTATAACATCATATCATATTTGTAGATTAAATGCTGTGTCCTAATAAATATCCAATAATCCCATTATAAAGGTGTTTTGTGAGCAGAAACCCATAATATTATGCAGGACATATTGAGTTTGTGCTCAGACCATGAAATGTAGGAGGGGAATGAGGCTATTTGGCCCATTGAGTATACTGTGCCCTTCAGTCAGATCATGGCTGACCTGATACTGTTCAACTCTACTTTCCTGCCTTTTCCTCACAACCCTTGTTTCCCTCATTCATTAAAGTCTGCAGGAGGTTACAGAACAGTTGGAGAGATAGACAGAAATGGCAAATTTAGTTTAATCTGGACAAGTGTGAGATGATGTCAAATTCAAGAAGAAAGTTCGCATACCGAGGGATATTGATATACAGAAGGGTCTTGGTGCAAGTCAGCAACTCCCAGAAAATAGCAACAGAAATGTTTCAGATGGGAAGGAAAGCAAATGGAGCACTGGTCTTCATCGGTCACAACATTGTGTAAAGTGGTTTGCATCTGATGGTGTAATTGTATAAAATATTTGATTGGCCACATTTGGAGAACTGTGTGCAGTTCTCATCTCCACACAATAGGGAGGATAGGGAGGCTTTGGGGAGGGTACAAAAGGAGTTTATCAGCACGTTGTCTGTGTTAGGGGTTTTAAGGTTGTGTTAGGTGTTAAGAGGAAATTTAACAAAGTTGGATTGATTTGTGAGAATATCAGAGGTTGACAGGTGACCAGGTACAGGGACATAACATTAGGACAGGGATAGATAATGTAGATAGTCACAATCTCTTTTCCAATGTGAAAGTTTCAAATACTAGAACGCAGAGGCTTAAGGTGAGAAAGAGAATGTTTAAACGAGATGTGCGAGGCAAGTTTTTTTTTACAGAGAGTGGAAGTTGCCAAGCGAGGTCATAGAAATAGAAATGTGAGGAAAGATTTGAGGTGGGATTTCGACAGAAACATGAACAGGAAGAGATTAGAGGGATATGGACCATGTGCAGGCAGATGGTATGAGTTAGAATAGCATCATGGACAGCATGGACGTGGTAGGCTGAAGGGCCTGTTGCTGTGCTGTACTGTTCCCAGCATCTGCCCGATCAGAGCCCCTCAGAATCTTGGATGGTTCATTCCATTTCTCTCTCATTATCTCAACTTCAATGTGTTCAACCTCAACCTACTCCACCTCTTCTCATTAGAAAATCCCTCCTTTCCCAGGATCAGCCGAGTGACCCTTCTCTGACCTGCCTCCAATGCGACAATATCTTTCCTTCGGGCACTCACACTGTGCATAATATTCGAGGTGTGGTCTGACTTGTACCTTGCATAGTTTTAGCTACACCTGCCTATTTTTAGACTCCATTCCCTCTGTAATAAATGGCAGCATTTGATTTGCCTTGTCTATTACCTGCTGACCCTGTAAGCTCCCTTTATCAGATTGATAAACAAGAACTCCCATAACCCTTTCCGCTGTCAGTCTGAAACCAAATATTGTTATCCTGACAGTGCGTCGGGACCATACTGACATTGTTAGAAAGGATATGTCAATATACAATAACTGGCCACTTCGAGACACATGTGATAAACGAGAATTTGTTTTTGAGCCTGTTGGAGTTAATTTGTTGGTGTGAATATAAATGGCAGAGTTGTAAGGATGTAGGAGGGGTGTAGTGGGATAGGGGATACGGTGTATTTGAATTATCAGAAGCCTTTGTGCAATTTTCAATAAGGGCTAAAGCGTAACTTGGTAGAGAATAGGGCCCCTTAAAGATCAATAAGGTTGCCTATGTGTGGAACCAGAGGAGATGAGTGACATATTAGACAAAATAATCTTGTCAGTATTTACTGTGGAGAAAGACATGCAAGCTTGGGAACGTGGGGAAATAAATAGTGATGTCTTGGAAAGAATCCTCAACAGAAAAGAGAAAGTGCAGGAATCTTAAAACAAATAAAGGTAGATCAATCCTCAGTAGCTCATTGGGTCAATACTAGAATATTGTGGGAAGCTAGCGAAGAGATTTCAGTGTCCCTTACAGAGATATTTATATTATCAACAGACACAGTGAGGTGTTGGAAGACCGGAGGGCGGCTAATGCTGTTGCATCACTTAAGTGTTGCAGGGAAACCCCAGGAAATTACAGCCCTGTGAGCCCAGTGATGGGGAAGTTGTTGGAGGAGATTCTGAGAGCAAGGAGCTCCTTACATTTACAAAGGCAAAGGCTGATTCGAGGTGGTCAGCATGGCTTTGTGAGTGGAAAACCATGTTTCACAAACCGGATTGACTCTTCGAGGAGGTGGCCAAAGATAGATGAAGGCAGAGGAGTCAATGTTGTCCACGTGGACTTTAGCATCTAGTCAAGAGGAAGAAGGAAGCTTACTTAAGGTTGAGGAAGCAAGGATCAGACAGGGCTCCAGATTAGTGGGCGGCACGTTGGCACAGTGGTTAGCACTGCGTGCCAGAGACCCGGGTTCAATTCCCGACTCAGGCGACTGACTGTGTGGAGTTTGCACATTCTCCCCGTGTCTGCATGGGTTTCCTCCGGGTGCTCCGGTTTCCTCCCACATTCCAAAGATGTGCGGGTCAGGTGAATTGACCATGCTAAATTGCCCATAGTGTTAGGTAAGGGGTACATGTAGGGGTATTTGTGGGTTGCGCTTCGGCGGGTCGGTGTGGACCTTTGGGCTGAAGGGCCTGTTTCCACACTGTAAGTAATCTAATCTGAGAATAGTTGCATTGGATGGCACGGTGTCTCAGTGGTTAGCTATCTCATAGCACCACAGATTCCATTTCGATTACAGCCTCAGGTGACTGTCTGTGTGGAGTTTGCACATTCTCCCCGTGTCTGCGTGGGTTTTCTCCAGTTGCTCCAGTTTTCCACACCCCCCCTCCCCCGCAGCCCAAAGATGTGCAGATTAGGTGACTCAGCCATGCTAAATTACCCAAAGTGTTCAGGGATGTGAAGGTTTAGTGCATTAGTCAGGGCAAATGGAGAGTAATAGCGTGGGGGAATGGGGCTGGATTGGATACTGTTTGGAGGGTTGATATGGAGTTGTTGGGTCAAATGGCCTGTTTCCATACTGTAGAGATTCCCTGAAGGTACCAGGAAGGAACCGAAGAATGGACTTAGGGCAACTAGAAGGAGACATGAAAAAGCTTTGTGGGAAGGATTAAGGAAAACTGTGAGGCATTCTCCACTGATGTGAGGAACAAGCAGATGGTCAGAGTGAGGATAAGGCCAGTCCGGGAGAGTGGAAGGAACTTGTGTCTGGAGTCACAGGAGGTAGGGGCAGAGGTATTCACTGCTGAGGAGGGTCTTGTCGTTTGTGAGGACAGAGTGAAACAGGCTGATGTACGTGAACAGGTGGATGTTCAGAAGGAGGATGTGCTGAGAATTTTGTAAAAGATAAGGATAGATAAGTCGCTGAACCAGACTGGATGTGTCCAAAGTTACTACACGAAGCGAGGGAATGGATTGCTGCGCACCTGGTGATGACCTTTGCACCCTCACTGTCCACTGGAGTCTTACCAGATGATTGGAGGCAGGAAAATAGTATTCCCTTGTTCAGGAAAGGGAATAGGGATAATCCTGGGAATTGCACACCTGTAAGTCTTATGTCTGTGGTGTGCAGTTTATTGGAGAGGACTCTGGGAGACAGGATTTATTTTTCCTTGGGGAACTATAGTTTGATTAGAGATAGTCAACATGGCTTTGTAAGGGACAGGTCATGCCTGACAAATCTTATTGAATCTTTTGAGAATGTGACAAAATACCTTTATGGCTTATTCAGGAAATACGGAGACATGGGATACAGGGAAACCTGTCTGTCAGGATACAGGATTACTGGCCCACAGAAGACAGAGGGTGAAGATAGATGGAAACAATTTATCCTGGAGTTCAATGACCAGTGGTTTTCTGCAGGGAGTGGTTACAGGACCTCTGCTCTTTGTGATTTTATGAATAAGTTGGATGTGTGAGTGGAAGGGTCGGTTAGTAAGTTTGCCAATGACACAAAGGTTGGTGGAGTGGCTGATAGTGTGGAGGGCTGTTGTAGGTTGTAACGGGACAATGACAGGATGCAGAGCTGGGCTGAGAAGTGGCAGATGGAGGTCAATCTGGGAAAGTGTGAAGTCATTCATTTTGAAGATTGAATTTGAATGCAGAATGCAGGGTTAAAGGCAGGATCTTTGGCAGTGTGGAGGAACAGAGGGATCTTGGGGTCCAAGTTCCTAGATCCCTCAATGTAGCCACCCAAGCTGATAGGCTTAGGAATATGTTGTGTTGGATTTCGTTAGTTTGGGGATTGAGTTTTAAAGCGGTGAGGTTATGCTGCAGCTCTATAGAGCCCTGGTTAGACCCCACTTGGAATATAGTGTTCAGTTCTGGTCCCCTCATTACAGGAAGGATGTGGAAACTTTAGAAAGAGTAAAGAAGAGATTTACCAGGATGCTGTCTGTACTGGAGAGCATGTCTTATGAAGAAAGGTTGAGGGAGGTAAGGCTTTTCTCATTGGAGTGAAGGGTGAGGGGTGACTTGGCAGAGGTCAACAAGGTGATGACAGTCAGAGAGAGAGTGAATAGAGTTTTTTTTACCCTGACATAAATAGCTATTACAAGGGGGTATAACTTTCGGGTGATTAGCGGATGGTTAAGGGGAGATTTCAGAGGTAGGTTTGTTACATACAGAGTGGTGACTGAGTGGAATGCACTGCCAGTGGTGGCAGTAAAATTAAATGCATTAGGAACATTTAATATACTTCTGAATAGGCACATGGATGAATGGTATGGAAGTTAGAGTCATAGAGATTTACAGCATGGAAACAGAGCCGTCGGTCCAACCCGTCCATGCCGATCAGATATCCCAACCCAATCTAGTCCCACCTGCCAGCACCCGGTCCCTATCCCATCAAACCCTTCCGATTCATATACCCAACCAAATGCCTATTAAATGTTGCAATTGTATCAGTCTCCACTCTTCATCTGACAGCTCATTCCATATACGTACCACCCTCTGCGTGAAAATGTTGCCCCTTAGGTCTCTTTTATATCTTTCCCCTCTCACCCTAAACCTATACCCTCTAGTTCCGGACTCCCCAAACCCAGGGAAAATACGTTGTCCATTTACCCTATCCATGCACCTCTACAAGGTCACCCCTCAGCCTCCCGACGCTCCAAGGAAATCACCCCCAGCCTGTTCAGC
Organism: Hemiscyllium ocellatum; assembly: GCF_020745735.1. Taxonomy (NCBI): domain Eukaryota; kingdom Metazoa; phylum Chordata; class Chondrichthyes; order Orectolobiformes; family Hemiscylliidae; genus Hemiscyllium; species Hemiscyllium ocellatum. The sequence continues at coordinate 46,784,789 of NC_083433.1, read as the reverse complement.
CTCTCCCTAGAGCTCAAAGCCCCCAACCCTGGCACCATCCTTGTAAATCTTTTCTGAACCCTTTCAAGTTTCCCGATATCTTTCTGATAGTAAGGAGACCAAAATTGCACGCAATATTCCAACAGTGGCCTATTCAATGTGCTGTACAGTCACAACATGACCTCCCAACTCCTGTACTCAATACTCTGACCAATAAAGGAATGCATACCAAACGCCTTCTTCACTATCCTATCTACCTGGGTCTCCATTTTCAAGGAGCTATGAACCTGCATCCCAAGGTCTTTTTGTTCAGCAACACTCCCGAGGACCTGACCATTTCATGTATCAGTCCTATTAAGATTTGCTTTCCCAAAATACAGCACGTTGCATTTCCCTGAATTAAACTCTATCTGCCACTTTTTTTTTATCTTACAGTCGGGTAAAAGATTGGCATGTCATCATGGCCGAAGGGTCTTGTTCTGTACTTTGCTGTGTTCTACGTGTCGTATGGTAAACTGGGTAATAAACCCAGATCAGTGTAAAAGGAAATGGCATTCAGGAGGAGCTAGTCAACTGTACAAAAAATTGGTCTTGATGGTTGGAGACAGTGGGTGATGGGAGACATGTTGTTTTTCTGACTGGAGGCATGTGACCAGCGGTGTAGTGGGTCCCCTGTTGTTTGTCATTTGGATAAATGGTTTGGATGGGAATATTGGTTTCCTGGTAAGTAAGTTTTTTGGGTGACACTGGCATTGGTGGTAAAGTAGACAATGAAGACGGTTATCCATGATACAACAGGATGAACAGTACTGCTGGGACAGTGGGCTGAAGAATAGCAGATGGAGTTTAATTAGATAAACGTGAAGTGTTCCATTTTGGTGAAACAAACCAGGGTGGGACTTGTACAGTTAATGTTTAGGCCCTGGGTGGTGTTGTGAGAGACCCAGGGATGCAGGTACACAGTTCTTTGAAAGTGGTGTCACAGGTAGACAGGCCGATGAAGCAGGTGTTTGGGATGTCTACCTTTATTGGGCAGAGCATTAAGACTAAGGGTTGGGACGTCATGTTGTATCTGTACAAGACATTGGTCAGGCCACGAGAAAAGCATTGTTGATCAGTGGGAATAACACATCTGGTTCACTGACCTTTTGTGTAGAACATCTGACATTTTAACCTGGTTTGGCTAACATGTGACCCCAGACCCCCTGCAATATGGCTGACTCTGAGCTGTTCTCTGGGTAATTAGCAGTGACACCCTCATCCCATGAATGAATAAATAAAAATACATATGTCCCTCCCTACCTCTGCAACCCCTCCAGCTGTAACAATTCGTAGTGACTTTGTAACACTCTTCTGGCCCTGACCACTCTCTGTAACACTCTCACCACATCCAGCACCTTCACCTCTCCCTGTTCCTATTGTGACATTATACCCTCACAGGGATTCCTCTGCCAACTGCCCTCCTCCTGCTAGCAGACCCTTTGCAAGCCCTTTAAAACTTACTCCTAAAACACTCTCGCACATCATGATTTTAAGTAATTTTTGGTGATCTTCTAAGCCTCATAATCTAATATGAACTATTTTGTCCTGAGTGAGGGGCCGGTGGGAATTTCTTGCTGAGGTTTTGTCTGTTTCAATGGAATCTTATTTTGTTGAGTGATTTACACTGTTCCTTCAAATATTTTCCATTGTTCATTTACAGGCCCATATTTCAGTCTGTTTCGCCTCTTTACCTTGGTCAGTTCTCATCTCAAACCCAAGTAATTGGCTGTTTTTGTTTCTAGTTGTAGCTTGTCCTTGTTGTGATTCACTTTAAAAATTATATTTATTTAAACTGCACTTTATCGCAATTTCCCTGAGGATCTCTCCCGGTGACATTACTCATTCACTAAGTTTCATCACACAACAGTCGCTCTGAGATAGTTATGTCCCTAACCAGTTGCACAATTTGTTATTCAAAGAAACACTGAAAAAAATTCTCTGGACTCCTTTTCCAATATCACTGTTGTCAGTGTGACTGTCCCAGATTGTGTGAACATTGAAGTTTCCCAAAATTATCACAATGTGTTTGTTAAAAAAATTCCAGTGAGTTCCTGTGTAATGCAGTGATGAACAATGGAATATTGTTCGGTGGCTAAAACTGTTCTGCTGCTTGTGTCCTTGGCAAGTAGTAGCCAGAATTTACATTCAGACTGAATCTACTTCATGATCTGAGGCCAAATGCTTTCTCTGTGATGCCTTTTTATCCATTATTGTTAGCGTTACCCATTTTGCCTGAATTCCCACAAGGTTGTGATCCATTGACTATTTCTGTCCACCTTTTGTTCACCCTGTAACCACGTCTCTCTGGTGTCTAAATCTCTTTTATCTCAGTGTCACAAATCAATCTACCTTATTGGAGAGACATTCAAAAAACATAATTTACTCTTTCCCACAATTTCCTGTCACAACCCGATTCCCTGATGTACAGTTTTAGTTAATCGCGGTCCCATCCTGTTCCTTTCTGCTCGTCTTCAGCCACATTCCCATGCTGCTCCCATACTTCACCTTTTCCCCTTGGATTTGGAAAGCTCCTTTCACCTGCATCCTCTCTGTCAGTTGAAAGCCCTGTCCATAAACCTACCAACATGATTGGCCAGGACACTGCTCCCAGCACAGTTCCTGTGGGACCACCCTAATGGGTTAGTTATTAAATCAGGCATGGGATGTGGGTGTCTCTGGCTGACCAGCCTTTCTTGCCCAGCCCGAGCTGCCCTTGAGCTGAGTAACTTGCTCGGCCATTTCAGAGGGTCATTGAGAGGCAAACGCTTTGCTGTGGGTACGACGTGCAGACCACGTGAGGATGGGCAGATGTCCTTCTCGAAAGGACAAGTGTTTGGGGTTTTGTACATCAGCAATGGTTTCATATTTATTTATGGATTGTTAATTACTATTTTTAAAATTATTGAAGGTGGGATTCAAACCCACTTCCCCTGAACATTAGCTGAGGTTTTGGATACATGCACTTGCAATAATACCACTCGGCCATCAATTGCCTGCTCACTGGTTGCTCATCCCTGAGCACTGATACCAAGGCAACATGAAGCTAAACTCATTCTTCCAACATGACTGTGTGATCCTGAGGTCTTTCAGCACTCTGGTGATATCACTGTCTCCCTCCATGCGGTATCCCTCACTGTGGGGGTCTAATTGCTGCCTCTGCCAGCGCCTCCCGCTCTTGCAGCTACTCCAGATCTTGAGCGAACAGAATCCTCCACTCCAGAGAGATGCAACAGCACAGGCCAGGGAAAGAGTGGGATTTTCCAGATCTCTGCGGGGCTCATTTCCATTCTTCATGTGTAACCCTCACTGCATCAGTCTAATTTTCCATTCTGTCTATTTTTCTGTCTCCTGCAGATACTCAGGAAGGTGCTGACTCCATAGACTTCCCAACTGCTGTGTGTCTCGTCCAACACCTCATTGAAGATGGTTGGTCAGCCAGAGAGACAATGGGCAGGGAGATCTGGAGCCTTCAATAAATCCTGCAGTGAGGTAAGATCACTCACAGTGCACAGAGAAGGGAGCAACAAGAGGTCTGCAAACATCATCTAACAAGACCTGACATAGATACAGTGCTGGAGGGGAAGTACAGTATAGTACAGAAACACCCCTGGCTCAATCACCACCTCTACATTAACTTCCGTTGCACTGAGACAGCATCGGGAGTTCATAGTTATCAATCCATTCCTGTGCTGTCTTAGTGAGCATCAGTACAACAGAGGGGAGAGTAGGCCTCCGACGAGATGTTGTGAATGCTGCCAGGGATCTTTCTGTTCTGTGTTCTCCCTCCAAAACTGTACTAAGACTCACTACTCTGCAACACTGTATGTATGGCATGGCTTGTGTACCAGTGTCTTCAGTCATTTTTAACTCCTATAACAGTTCCTGTCCCTGTAACCTGCTCCAATCCCAATAGCCCCTCCACATAATAGAAACGTACTGCATTCCAGACTACCATCCCTTTCACTGTAAGTTGTTTCAGTGTCCACAACATGCTTTACTTCCGTACTATAATCCTCTTTAACTGGATACAGAGTGATACAGCACGGAAACAGAACCTGTGGTCCAACTCCTCAATGCTGCCCATGTTTCCTAAACTGAATGAGTCTCATTTGCCTGCTTTGGCCCTTAGTTCTTCAAACCTTCTCCTCTCCATGTTCCTGCCCAAATGTGTTTTCCATGTTGTCATTGTTCTTGTTTCTCCCATGTGCCCCCTGGCAGTCCGTTCTATCTGTACACCATCCTCTTTGGAAAGTGTTGCCCCTCAGCTCCCTCTTTAAATCTTTGCTCTCTTACCTCCAGTTTGTACCCTCGAGTTTTGTCTCCCTTACCCTTGGCTATTCACCATTCTTAGGCCCAATCCTTGTGAGACTCCACCGGTCACTGTCCTCCATTCTGATAAGCAACCCTCACCACCACCCTCTGTCTTCTACCTTTGAGCCAGTTCTGTATCTAAATAGCTAGTTCTCCCTGTATTCCATGAGATCGAACCTTGCTAGTCAATCTCCCATGGTGAAACTTGTCGAACACCTTACTGAAGTCCATATAGATCACACCTACTACTCAGCCCTCATCAATCCTCATTGTTATTTCTTCAAAAAACTCAGTTAAGTTTGTAAGGCATGATCTCCCACGCACAAAGCCATGTTGACTATCCCGAATCAGTCCTTGCCTTTCCAACTACATGTACGTCCTGTCCCTCAGGATTCCCTCCAACAACTTGCCCACCACCGAGGTCAGGCTCACTGCTCTATAATTCCCTGGCTTGTCCTTACCACTCTTCTTAAACAATGGCACCTCATTAGACAAACTTCAGTCTTCTGGCACCTCTCCTGTGACAATCTATGATACAAATATCTCAGCAAGAGGTCCAGTAATCACTTCCCTCTCTTCCCAAAGAGTTCTCGGGTACACCTGATCAGGTCCTGGGAATTTACTCTCCTTTCATGCATTTCAAGACATCATCACTTGCTCCTCTATAATATGGACATTTTGCAAGGTGTCACTATCTATTACCCTACATTCTATATCTTCCATATCCTTTTCCACAGTAAAAACTGATGCAAAATACTCATTTAGTATCTCTGTCTTTTAACCGTTGTCATTGTACCCACATCCACCCTTCCTCAGGAAGTTCATTCCACAATCATAACACCCTCTGTGGAACAATTTGCCCCCATGTATTTTTTTGAACATCGCTCTCTTCTAAACTTTTAAGACGTGGTCACTCCTCTTGGGAGTCCCCCATCCTGTGGAAAAGACAACTACCATTAAATCGATCTATATACCTTATTTTTTAAAATTAACTTTTATAACATCACGTCTCAACCTCCAGGCTCCAGTGAAAAAAGACTCAGCCTATCCCGCCATTTTGCAGAACTCAAGCCTTCCATACCCAGCAATATCCTGGTAAATCTCTTCTGAATCCCCTGCAGCTTAATAATATCCTCCCTGTTAACTGGGCGACCAGAGCCCTGCACAGAGTATTGCAGAACAGGCCTCACAAATGTCTTTGCAATTTCAACATGACGTCCCAAATCCTCCACTCAATGGACTGAGCAATAGTCAGGCATGCCAAGCACTGACTTATCCATCCTGTGATGCAAATTTCAAGAATTATGTATCTGAACCCGGAGTTCCCACTGCTCTAAAACACGAGCCGAGGCCCGAACATTAATTGTATCAGCTCTATCCTTATATGGTTTACCAAGTGCATTACCTCACGTTTATTCAGATTGAAGTTCATCTACAATTTTTCAGCTCATTCACCCATATCATCAAGATCCCTTTGTAATCTTAGCAAACCTCCTTCACTGTCCACTATGTCACCCTCCAGCCTTCCAGCCCATCACACATGGCTATCATTGGTACAAATACCTTTGCTAGGGGCTCCAAAATGTCTTCCCTTCCATCCCACAATGTCCTGTGATACACTTAATCAGGTCCTGGGGCTTTCCATACCTTTGTGTTTTAAAATGTCCAGCACCGCCTCTTCTATAACATGCCCTCTTTTCAAGCCATAGAGATGTACAAGGGAAACAGACCCTTCGGTCCAACTCATCCATACTGACCAGAAGATCTAAATAAGTCCATCCCATTTACCAGCATTTGGCCCATGTACATCTAAACCCTTATTATTCACAGAACCATCCATCTCTTAAATGTTGTCACAGTATCATTATCTGCTACTTTCTCTCTCAGCTCATTCCATACACACATCACCGTGTGCATAAAAAAGCTGACCCTTCAGTCCCTTTTAAACCTTCCCCCTTTAACCTTAAACCTATGCCCTTTAGTTTTGGATCCCCAACCTCTAGGAAAAGACCTTGAATGTTTACCCAATCCATACTCCTCATGTTTATATAAACCTCTGTCAGGTCACCCCTCAGTCTCTGATGCTCCAGGGAAAATAATTTGAGCTTATTCAGCAAGAACCCCGGCAACATCTTGTTAATCTTTTCCGAACACTTTCAAGTTTCACAACCTCCTTCCTATAGCAGGGATACTGGAATTGCAGCGAACTCCAAATATGGTCTAACGCATTACTCTTGTTCCCTGAGTTCCCCATTCTTTGTCCACAGTAAGTTCTGGGGTAACAGAATATGTTTAAGGTCTTAGCCATATCCTGCGGTTTCACACATCAATAGTCTGATTGATCTTTAAGGAACATTATTTTGTCTCGAATTACTCTTTTCCTCAATATCTTTATACAATCACTTTTGGATTCTCCCTATCCTTCCCTGCCGAGTCTATTTCATGTACCCTTTCTGCATTCCTGATTTCCACCCAAAGTGTATTCCTCCAGCCCCTGTGATCCACAGGGATTCCCTTGATCCAGCTGGCGATACCTGACATGTGCCCCTTTTCCTTGTCCAATAGACAGCCAGTGTTTCCGAGTGTTGTCAGCATTGAGCTGCACACAAACAGGAACATGCTGGTGGTGATCGCTCAATTTATCTCACTTTTAAAATATTGTCAGTTGCCAGACTTCCCTTTTCCTGCAAATAGACTCCCCCATCACCTTTTGAAAGTTCCTGTCTAATACTGTCAAGATTGGTCTGGTCCCATTTCATAACTTGAAAGTGTGGACTAGACCTGTCCTTTTCCATCTCTATTCGTAAGCTAATAGAATTGTGGTCACTTTGGCAAAATGCATTCCCACTCACACCTCAGTCCCTTTCCCTACCTTGTTTCCCAAGGGGCGGTCGGTTTTGCCCCTTTCTCTTTTCAGGCCATTTACGTATTGATTGGGAATTTTCTGGAACATAATTACCAAATTGCTCCCTTGCAAACACTGAACACTGGCAGTCCCAGTCTAGGTTTGGAAAGTTCAAAAACCCTACCATAACAGCCCTATTATTATGGTTGATATTTGAGATCTCCTGATTTATTTGTTCCTCAGTCTGCCACAAATCATTCGGAGTTAGTAGGACAATCGTATCAAAGTGATGACCCATTCTTATTTCTCAGTGCCACTAACATAACTTCACTGGGCAATCCCACAGGAATATCCTCTCTCGGTACTGCTGGGATGATTCATGCGATCAAACCCCACCTCCACACATCCTCTCGTGCCTCCCCTTTGATGCTTCCTGTAGCATTTCCACCTTGAAACAATGCGCTGCCAGCCCTGCCCCTCCCCCGGCTGTGTTTCTGTAATAACTGTACTAACCCAGTCCCATCTTCCAATCCATGCCCTGAGTTCATCTTTCTTAACTGTCAGGCCCCTTGCATTGAAATAAATGCAGTTTAAACATCAGTTTTCCCCAATTCACTGCTATGCTCTTGCCTGTCTTGTCTGTGAAATTGCTCTCTTTAACTTGTGTACCAGCATCCATCTTCTTTCTGGCTTTACGACTGTTTAAGATGCAACACCCTGCCAGACTAGTTTATACCCCTCAAGCAGCTCTAACAATTCACCCCATCAGGATGTGGGTCCCCCTCCTGCTCCCAGTTCAGGTGCCTTCCCCACCCTGTCAACCTGTGCTGACAACTTCAGGCATCCAGAGACTTGTCCACCAGGGATTCTGTGTTCCTCAGAACTCCAGGAAGACCTACCATTCATGATGTATATCCTTCACTTATGAGACCTCCCACAGTGCAATACCTCTCAGTGATCAGAAGTAAACTCCATCTGCCATTACTCTGCTCAGTTTATCATATGATTGATATCAGACTGCAGCCTGAGACCACCCCCTCACCATTTATGTCACCTGCAAACCCACTAATGATTCTTTCTGCTTTCACATCCAAATTATTAGTGTACATAATAACTAGCACTGGTTCCTGCACAGATCCCTGTAGTACACCCACTGGTGAAAGCATTTCAAACACAAAAAAGGATATCCGCTAATTTTGTATCTAGTTTGCGAACTTGCCTTGGATCTCAGTTGGTCTTTACATTTGAACCAGCCTTCCATAAGGGACCTTGTCAAAGGCCTTATTCAAGTCAATGTAACCCACATCATTTGCACTGCCCTCATCAATATTTTTAGACACCATTTCAAAAAAACTGAACTGAATTCCTCAGACTGTATCTCCCTCTACCAAATCAGTGATGACGCTGCCACGGTGATCCATGCCTTTGCAAGTGTTGATGCATCCTCAGAGTTGTTCCTCCCCCTGCTGTCAGACTATCTGCTCTGTAATTATCTGGCCTATCCCTGCTGCCCTTCCTGAACAAAGAAACCACATGAGCTATCCTCCAATAATTTGACACTTCACCTGTGGCCAGCAAAGTATTAAATATATCCAACAGGACCCCAGCAATCTCCTCCCTTACCTCCCATAGCAGCCTGGGATACATTTCATTGGGCACTGGGGAATTCTCCATCTTTATGCCCGTGAAAACATTTAATACCTCCTCCTTATGCACTTTATTACATTCTACAACCTCACCATCCCCACTGAAATCTCCCACTACAATGTCTTGCTCCTGTGTGAATAGAGATAGCAAGTATTCATTGAAGACCTCACCTCCTACTTCTGGCTCCATGCACAGATTGTCCCTTTGGTTTGTAACAAGCCTCATCGTTTATCTGTGAGTTCTCTTCCTCTAACTATGCTCATTAAATACCTTGTGGCTTCTCCTTAACAGTATCTGTCAAGGATATTTCATGCCCATTAATTGCCTGTCATTTTAAGGATTCCCTTGCACTCTCTCTGCGTTGGTCGGTCTTTACCTGTTTTCATCGCATTATATTTCCTTTATCAAGCTCAGGATATCGCTTGACCAGTATTCACAGGAGTTACTGCCTTTGTCATTCACTCTTTGCAGAACACACTGGCCTTGAATTCTCCCTGTATCACTTTAACATAGTTCCTCCTTCTGAATATGAACCCAACAGCAAATAGTTCCTCCCAGTCTGTGTTTGCCAGATCCTGTGTCGGGGTAATGATAATGCCCAGTGACAGTGATATTCTTACGATTAGGGGGCATCCATAAATTTGGCGTTTTCACTTCTACTCTATCGTTATATTTTTCCAAAATTACTTTGAAACCTACTGTTATGACTAGTATCACCAAAACACTATAAAAATTCTTATGTCTGTCATCTTGTGTAGCACCTACAGCTCACTCTATCTGTTATATCCAGCTCTTACTGACCTCCCCATCCGTGTACCTTCCTCCAGCTTCTCCAGCACATATGTCACTGTAACCTTCTCCAGTTCCACCTCATTACCCCTAACCTTCCACCATCCATTTCCCCTCACTGTCTGTGCAGAGTCCTCCAGTTCCTACAGTGTTTCCTGCCAACCCACCCTTTGTGTAATGTTCTGAAGCCACCTGAAGGCTCCCGAGATCTGTAACCTTGCCCTCTCTCTCTCTTCAATCTTCTCTGTCTCTGTGACTAACTCCCATCAGTACAATGTTCCTTACTTCTGACCACCTCCAGTCAGTACTTGCCTTCCTAGCTCTTGAACATCTTGCAGCCACTAAAAGCATCTTATGTGCCTGAAATATCCTCTCCATTGTTGTAACAACTCACATTCTCACAATTGCCTCTGTCCATAACCTCAGTCAGTCCATAGAATCCTTGCTAACTTGGTAACCTCACCCAGTGTGTACAACTCTGAGTATGACTAAATTCATCCGGTCTCCCCAACCGTCCCTACTCTAATTGTCGAGAGAATCCACAATCTTCCCTATTGTGTTACCCTCCCCCAGTTCCTCTCATGGACCCCATCTATGTAACCTTCTCCTGTTCCTGACTGTATTTTCCTCCTGTTCCAATAATCCCTGTGAACTTTGTGACCTAGTCCAATCTCTGCAGTGCTCTGTATAATCAGCCTCACTGTGCCTGGAACCTGGCTTCAATTCCAGCCTTGGCCGACTGTCTGTGGGAACTTTGCATGTTCTCCCCCCGACTGTGTGGGATTCTTCCAGGTGCTCTAGTTTCCTGCCATAGCCCAGCATTTGCACGATACGTGGATTGGCCATCATAAATTGGGCAGCACGGTGGCACAGTGGTTAGCACTGTGGCCTCACAGCGCCTGAGAGCCGGGTTCAATTCTCGACTCAGGCGACTGACTGTGTGGAGTTTCCACGTTCTCCCCGTGTCTGCGTAGGTTTCCTCCCACAGTCCAAAGATGTGCGGGTCAGGTGAATTGACCATGCTAAATTGCCCGTAGTGTTAGGTAAAGGGGTAAATGTAGGGTATGGGTGGGTTGCGATTCGGCGGGTCATGTGGACTTGTTGGGCCGAAGGGCCTGTTTCCACACTGTAAGTAATCTAATCTAAAAAAAAAATGACTGTAATATTTAGGCAAGTGTGGTTTAGGTGAGTTCACCATGAGAAATGCAGGGTTTATTGGACAGGGAGAGGGATACGTCTGCTTAGGATGCTCTTTAGAGGGTTGGTGTGGACTTGTTGGGCCGAATAGCCTGTTTCCACACTGTGGAGATTCTATTCAGGTTATTGCCCAGTCCTGTCAACCATCCCTGACTCTTGAACCTTGCCTCATCCCCAATATTCTCCTTAAATGTGTAATCTCCAACAGTCTCTAAAACACTCCTTGGCGATGTAAGCTTCTCCAGTCCTTGCCACGATCGATATGACTGTCACCTCTTCCTGCTTTTAGAACAATCCCTATAACTGTTGTCATTCGTTACATCACTCCCAATCACTGTTCCATCCTGAAACCCCAAAAACATTTATACCTCTGTAAACGCATCTGGACTGTCTATATTTCCTTTTGACAGTCCTGTTCTGAGACTTTCTCTATTTCAAAAAAGTAATTAAGTGTCGACAACCCTTATTATTGTAACCTCCCTCCAGCCTTACAGCACTGAGGATCTGTAGAAGCTCTGTTCAAACCGAGAACCATCTCTGTGTCTGTAATCTCCTCCACTCCCCAGAATTCATTCTCTCTGAGCTCTTCTGTAGTCCCTTAATCACTCCCCAAACACTGTCTGTATCAGTATAACCTTCACCAAAAACACAACCTCCCCTATCTGTGTAAATCCCTACCCCAGTCCCAGTGGATGTGGTCTATGTCGACTTTCAAAAGGCCTTTGATAAGGTGCCACACGGGAGGCTGCTGAGCAAGGTGAGGGCCCATGGTGTTCGAGGTGAGCTGCTGGCATGGATTGAGGATTTGCTGTCTAACAGAATGCAGAGAGTTGGGATAAAAGGTTCTTTTTTAGAATGGCAGCCGGTGACGAGCGGTGTCCCGCAGGGTTCGGTGTTGTGGCCACAGCTATTCGCATTATATATTAATGATTTGGACGAGGGGACTGGGGGCATTCTAGGGAAGTTTGCCGATGATACCAAGTTAGGTGGACAGGCAGGTAGTACTGAGGAAGTGGGGAGGCTACAGAAGGATCTAGACAGGTTGGGAGAGTGGTCCAGGAAATGGCTGATGGAATTTAACGTGAGAAAATGCGAGGTCTTGCACTTTGGCAAACAGAATAAAAGCATAGACTACTTTCTAACTGGTGAGAAAATTAGTAAAGCCAAAGTACACAGGGATCTAGGAGTGCTAGTCGAGGATTCTCTAAAGGTAAAAATGCAGGTTGAGTCCGTGATTAAGAAAGCAAATGCAATGTTGTCTCTTATCTCAAGAGGGTTGCAATATAAAAGCAGAGATGTCATACTGAGACTTTATAAAGCTCTGGTTAGGCCCCATTTGGAGTACTGTGTCCAGTTTTGGTCCCCACACCTCAGGAAGGACATACTGGCACTGGAGCGTGTCCAGCGGAGATTCACACGGATGATCCCTGGAATGGCAGGTCTAACATATGAGGAACGGCTGAGGATACTGGGATTGTATTCGTTGGAGTTTAGAAGATTAAGGGGAGACTTAATAGAGACATACAAGATAATACATGGCTTGGAAAGGGTGGACTCTAGGAAATTGTTTCCATTAGGCGAGGAGACTAGGACCCGTGGACACAGCCTTAGAATTAGAGGGGGTCAATTCAGAACAGAAATGCGGAGACATTTCTTCAGCCAGAGTGTGGTGGGCCTGTGGAATTCATTGCCGCAGAGGGCAGTGGAGGCCGGGACGGTAAATGTCTTCAAGGCCGAGATTGATAGATTCTTGTTGTCTCGAGGAATTAAGGGCTACGGGGAGAACGCTGGTAAGTGGAGTTGAAATGCCCATCAGCCATGATTGAATGGTGGAGTGGACTCGATGGGCCGAATGGCCTTACTTCCACTCCTGTGTCTTATGGTCTTATGGTCTTATCCCTCTAAACTCCGTCAAACAATACAACCCTCCAAGTTTGTGTATTCACCTTCAGTCCCTACTCACCTCCCTATCTGTGTAACCTTCTACATTCATTTTTGCTTCAGACTCTTCAACTGTCCCTGTCAGTGTAATATCTTCCAGAGCCGAAAACTCCCCTCTCTTTTTACTTTCTCAGGCCACACAACCCTCACTATCTGTGACCTACTTCTATTGGAGAACCCTCCCTCTGTGAACTGCTCCAAATCTTCAACTCTCCATAACCTCCTGCAGCTCTTCCAGTCCTCCCTGTCGACATAACCTCTTCCAGTTCCTAAAATGCCATCAGTCTGTGGTGACCCTACCACCATCCCTATCTGTGTTATCCTCTCAGGTCCCTGCAACACTCCCGATCTGTATATCCCACTCCAATGCCTGTGCCCTTCCCGATCCTGCTCGTACAAGACTCATTAGCTATGTAACATCCTCCCGTCACTATCACCCACAGTGTCAATGTAAGCTCCTCCTGTAAATCCATCCAGTTACCCATCTCCATAACCTTCTCCAGCTCTTACACCCCTATCTGTGTAAACATCACTCTCCACTCGAACCCTCCCTACCGCAGGAACTTCCTCCTGTTTGTGCTATGCTCCCTTATCTGTGAAACTGTCTCCAACCAAACTTGCTACCCCAATCTCTGAAACACGAATCCAGATTCCACAGCCTCCATGTCTAAATAACCCCCAGAACCTAAGCCTTCCTATATCTATAAACATCTTCAGTCACGATGACTCTCCATATCTCTGTTTGTTCCTCCAGATGATACAAACCTCTTTATCTCTGTAATCTGCTCAGCTCCCTAAAACAGTCCCTGCCTGTGTAGTCCAGCGCTGTCCTATAAACATCCTTGTCCATGTAGACTTCTTTATCCCTCCCAACATTCCCAACTCCATAAACCCGTCAGCCCTACAGCTCTCCACATTTCTGGAACCTCCTGTGGGCCTATGGTCCTCCCTCCCTGTGAAACCACCTCCAGTCCCCACATCCCTCCCAATCTGGGTCCCCTGCTCCAGATCAGACCATTGCTGTCTCTGTAAACACCTCCACTCCTGACAACTCTGACATTTGTGTAACCTCGTTCAGACCCCATACTCTCCAGCTTCCTGCATTCTCTTCCTGCCATTGCAATCAAAATCATGTTTATGTCAAATCCACCAGTGCTTAAACTTTCCCCAACTCAGTAACCAAAGCATCTGAACTGTGAAACCTCTTAATTTCCTACAATCCTCCCTCCCTTCCTCTAATACCTTCATCACCATGAAGCCTTACAATTACTGAACCCTCCTTTTGACACTGCAACCCTCCTAATGTCTGCAAAATCCTCCTGTCCTGATATCCCTCCCTATCTCTGTAACCCCCACCACCTCCAGTGCCCTTCTGGGGAACATGGCAGAGGAGAGAAGATTTGTAGAGTCTGGGCCATGTTACGGATGTAGAATCCTGGGAATTACAGATTTAGTCTAATTTATGTGGTGTGCAGATTATTGGTGAGGATTCTGAGAGACAGGATTCATGACTACTTGCTAAATTAGAGACAGTCAGCATGGGTTTGTGTGGGGTCAGGTCATGCCTCACAAACCTTATTGAATTCTTTGAGGATATGACAGAATAAGTTTAAGCTTATTCAGAAAATAAGGAGGCATGGGATACAGGGGAATCTGTCTGTCTGGATACAGGATTGGATGGCCCAGAGAAGACAGAGTGTGGCAGCAGATGGACAGTATTGCGCCTGGAGCTCAGTGACCAGTGGATTCTGTAACAGTCGGCTCTGGGACTCTGCTTTCTATGATTTTTATAAATGACTTGGATGTGGATGTTGGAGAGTGGCTTAGTACGTTTGTCAATAACATGAAGGTTGGTGGAGTGGTAGGTAATGTGGAGGGCTGTTGTAGGTTGCAATGTGACATTGACAGGACACAGAGCTGGGCTGGAAGTGGCAGATGGAGTCCAATCTGGAAAAGTGTGAAGTGGTTCATTCTGGAAGGTCGAATTTGAATACAGAATACAGGGTGCAAGGCAGAATACTTGGCAGTGTGGAAGAACAGAGAAATCATGGGGTCCATGTCCAGAGATCCTTCAAAATCGCATTTCGAGGGTTGTTAAAAAGACATATGTTGTGTTGGCTTTCCTTAGAAGGGGATTGATTTTAAGAGCCATGAGGTTTTACTGCATCTGTATAGTGTCCTGGTGACAGCATACGGAATATCGTGTTCAGTTCTGGTCCCGTCTTTACAGGAAGGATGTGTCAGTTTTAGAGAGCGTACACAGGAGATTTACCAGGATGCTGCCTGGAATGGAGGGCAGTTCTTATGAGGAAAGTTTGAGGGAGCTAAGGCTTTTCTCATGGGAATGAAGAAAGGGGTGGAGCGACCCAGTAGAGGTGAACAAGATGATGAGAGGCACAGAGGCTTTTTCTCCTGTGGAATAAATGGCTATTACAAGGCGGCATAATTTTAAGGTGATTGGAGGATTAATAAGAGGGTAGAGAATGCTAGGTGGTTGGAATGCACTGCCAATGGTAGTAGTAAATTTAGATACTTTAGGGATATTTAATAGACTCTTAGATAGACGCATGGATAGTAGTAAAATGAAGGGTAAGTAGGTTAGTTTGATCTTACAGTTGGATAAAAGGTTGGCATGAAATCATGGCCGAAGGGTATTGGGCTGAACTGTTCTGCGTTCTGTGTTCTGTTGGAAAAATGGGTAATAAGCTCAGATCAGTGTAAAAAGGATTTGGCATTCTGGAGGAGCTCGTGAACAGGATACAAAATTAGCTTGATGGTAGGAGACAGAGGGCAATGGGAGACATGTTGGTTTTCTGACTGGAGGCATGTGTACAGCGGTGGAGTGGGTCCCCTGTTGTTTGTCATTTTGGATAAATTGTTTGTATGGGAGTGTTGGTTTCCTGGTAAGTAAGGTTTTTGGGTGACACTGACATTGGTGGTAAAGTGGACAGTGAAGAAGGGTATCGATGAAACAACAGGATGAACAGTACTGCTGGGATAGTGGGCTGAAGAAGAGCAGATGGAGTTTAATTAGATAAATGTGAAGTGTTCCATTTTGGTGAAACAAACCAGGGTGGGACTTGTACAGTTAATGTTCGGGCCCTGGGTGGTGTTGTCAGTCAGAGACCCAGGGATGCAGGTACACAGTTCTTTAAAAGTGGTGTTACAGGGAGACAGGCCGGTGAAGCAGGCGTTTGGGATGGTTACCTTCATTGGGGAGAGCATTGAGAGTAAGAGTTGGGATGTCATGTTGTGGCTGGAAAAGACATTGGTCAGGCCACTATAAAAAACATTGTTGATCAGTAGGAAGAACTCATCTAGATCACTAACCTCTTTTAGGGAAGGACATCAAATATTCTTTCTTAGTCTGGCTAACATGTGACTCCAGACCCACAGCAATATGGCTGACTCTGAGCTACCCTCTGGGTAATTAGCAGTGGGGGTCAAAGAACGTTGTTCCAGGCAGTGACACCCACATCCCATGAATGAATAAATAAAAATACATATGTCCCTCCCTACCTCTACAAATCCCTCCAGCTGCAGCAATTCGTACTGGCTTTGTAAATCCTTGACCACTCTCTGTAACACTCTCACTACCTCCAGTGCCTTCAGCTCTCCCTGTTCCTATCGTGTCAATGAACCCTGACCGAGGTTCCCCTTCCCACAGCCCTCCTCCTGCGAGCAGACCCATTGCAATCCATTTACTCCTGAAGCACTCTCTCACTTCAGGATTTTAAGTACTTTGTGGTGATCTTCTCAGCCTCATAATCTAGTATGATCCCTTTTGTCCTGAGTGAGGGATCAGTGGGAATTTCTTGCTGACGTTTTTACTGTTAAGATCGAATGTTCTTCTGTTGTGTTTTATACTGTTCCTTCAAATGTTTTCCACTGATCATTTACAGGCACATATTTCAGTCTGTTTAGCCTGTTTACCTTGGTCAGTTCTCCTCTCAAACTCAAGTAATTGGCTGTTTTTATTTCTAGTTGTAGCTTGTCCTTTTTGTGATTCACTTTAAAACTTTATATTTCTTTAAACTGCACTTTATCGCAATTTCCCTGAGGATGTCTGCAGGTGACATTACTCATTTACTAAGTTTCATTACATGGTTGCTCTGCGATAGTTATGTGCAACTGTTAAGGGACAATGTATTTTTCAGAAAAACACTGAAAAAAGATTAACCAAACTCCTCTTCCAATATCAATGTTGTCCGTGTGATTGTCTCAGATTATACAAATATTGAAGTTTTCCAAAATTATCACAATGCGTTTGTTAAAAAATTCCAATGAGTTCCTGTTTAATGCAGTGATGAGCAACGAAATATTGTTCGGTGGCTAAAAATGTTCTGCTGCTGGTGTCCTTGGCAAGTAGTAGCCAGAATTTACATTCAGACTGACTCTACTTCATGATCTGAGGCCAAATGCTTTCTCTGTAATGCCTTTGTTACCCATCATTGTTAGAGTTGTCCGTTTTGCCTGAGTTTGCACAAGATTGTGAACCACTGAATGATTTTGTTCACCCTGTATCCATATCTCCCTGGTGTCTAAATCTCTTTTATCTCTATGTCATAAATCCATCTACCTTATTGCAGCGACGTTGTCCATTCAAACAAAAGCATAATATACTCTTTCTCACAATTTTCTGTCACAAATCTAATTGTTGATATACAATTTTAGTTAAACTCCATCCTTCCTGTTCCTTTCTGCTTGTCTTCAGTCACATTCCCATGCTGTTTCATTGCTTCACTTTTTCTCTTTGAATTTGGAAAGCTCCTTTCACATGAAGCCTGTCCCTGCGTCCTCTCTGTCAGTTTAAAGCCCTGTCCAGAAACCTACCAAAATGATTGGCCAGGTCACTGCTCCCAGCACAGTTCCTGTGGGACCATCCTAATGGATTATTTATTAAATCAGGTATGGGATGTGGGTGTCCCTGGCTGACCAGCCTTTCTTGCCCAGCCCGAGCTGCCCTTGAGCTGAGTAACTTGCTCGGCCATTTCAGAGGGTAATCGAGAGACAAACACTTTGCTGTGGGTACGTCGTGCAGACCACGTGAGGATGGGCAGATGTCCTGATCTAAAGGACAAGGGTTTGCATTTGTTGTGCATCAGTAATGGTTTCATACTTATTTGTAGATTGTTGATTATTATTTTTAAAATTATTGATTTCCAAATGTCTCCTTTTCAGATGGTGGGATTCAAACCTGTATCCCCTGAACATTAGCTGGGGTTTTGGATACATTCTCGCAATAATACCACTAGGCCATCACTTCACCTGCTCACAGGATGCTCATCCCTAAGAACTTTTATGAAGGGCATCCCTTTTGTGAAGAGCAGGTCGTGCCTCACAAACCTTATTGAATTCTTTGAGAAAGTGACTAAGGAGGTAGACGAGGGTAAAGCAGTAGTTGTGGTGTATATGGATTTTAGTAAGGCGTTCGATCAGGTTCCCCATGGTAGGCTACAGCAAAAAATACGGAGGTATGGCATTGAGGGTGAGTTGGAGGTTTGGATTAGGAATTGGCTGGCTGGAAGAAGACAGAGGGTAGTAGTTGATGGTAAAGGTTCATCTTGGAGTGCAGTTACCAGCGGTGTTCCGCAAGGATCTGTTTTGGGACCATTGCTGTTTGTCATATTTATAAATGGCCTGGAGGAGGGGCTAGAAGGTTGGGCGAGCAAGTTTGCGGATGATACGAAAGTCAGTGGAGCTGTTGACAGTGAGGAAGGATGTGGCAGGTTACAGCGGGATATAGATAAGCTGCAGAGCTTGGCAGGAAAGGTGGCAAATGGAGTTCAATGTAGCTCAGTGTGAAGTGATTCACTTTGGTAAGAGTAACAAGAAGATGGAGTACTGGGCTAATGGTCGGATACTTGGTAGTGTGGATGAGCAGAGGGATCTTGGTGTCCATGTACACAGATCTCTGAAAGTTGCCACCCAGGTAAATAGTGCTGTGAAGAAGGCATATGGTGTACTGGCTTTTATTGGTAGAGGAATTGAGTTCCGGAGTCCTGAGGTCATGTTGCAATTGTATAAGACTCTGGTGCGGCCGCATCTGGAGTATTGTGTGCAATTTTGGTCGCCATACTATAGGAAGGATGTGGAGGCACTGGAATGGGTGCAGAGGAGGTTTACCAGGATGTTGCCTGGTATGGTAGGAAGATTGCATGAGGAAAGGCTGAGGCACTTGGGGCTGTTTTCATTGGAGAAAAGAAGGTTTAGGGGTAACTTGATAGAGGTGTACAAGATGATTAGGGGTTTAGATAGGGTTGACCATGAGAACCTTTTTCCACCTATGGAGTCAGCTATTACGAGGGGGCATAGCTTTAAATTAAGGGGTGGTAGGTATAGGACTGATGTTAGCGGTAGATTCTTTACTCAGCGAGTCGTGAGTTCATGGAATGTCCTGCCAGTAACAGTGTTGGACTCTCCCTCTTTATGGGCATTTAAACGGGAATTGGATAGGCATATGGAGGAAAGTGGGCTAGTGTAGCTTAGGTGGGCTTGGATCGGTGCAACATTGAGGGCCGAAGCGCCTGTACTGCGCTGTATTTTTCTATGTTCTATGTTCTAACTGATACCAGGCATCATGAAGCTAAACACGCTTTTCCAACATGACTGTGTGATCCTGACATCTTCCAGCAATATGGGGCTATTATTTAATATCTCTCCATTTTCCAGATCTCTGTGGGACTCGGTGCCAAATTCCACGTGTAACCCACACTGCATCTGTCTAATTTCCCATTCTGTCTATTTCTCTGTCTCCTGTAGTTACTCAGAAAGGTCTTGACTCAATAGCCTTCCCAGCTGCTGGGTAGATCGTCCATCACCACATTGAACGCGGTTGGGTCTGCCACAGAGAGAGAGAGAGACAAAGGAAAAGGAGATCTTGAGCCTTCAATAAATCGTGTCGTCAGGTAAGATTCCCCCACAGTGCACAGAGCAAAGAGCAATGAGAGGGCTCCAAACATCTTTTAACACAAAATGACATAGATACAGTGCTGAAGGGGAGCACAGCACACACACACCCCAGGCTCAATCACCACCCCTAATGTAAGTTCTGTTGTACTAAGACTCATGACTCTGCAATACTGTATCTATGGCATGTCTTGTGGTCCAGTGTCTTCAATAATGTTTAATTCCTGTTACTGTTCCTATCGCTGTAACCTCCGTGCTTCCCGATAGTTCCTCCACATATTTGAAATGTACTGCATTCCGGACTACCATCCCTATAGCTGTAACTTGCAACATGCCTTATCTCAGTCGTCTCCTCCTCCAATAAGGTAAAAACAAGGACTAGAGATGCTGGAAACCAGAGTCTAGATTAGAGTAGTGCTGGAAAAGCATGGCAGGTCAGGCAGCATCCGAGAAACAGGAAAATCAACGTTTCGGGCAAAAGCCCTTCATCAGGAACAGAGGCGGGGAGTCTGCAGGGTGGAGAGATAAATGAGCGAGGGTGGGAATGGGGAGAAAGTAGCATAGAGTACAATAGGTGAATGGGGTGGGGAAGAAGGTGTTAGGTCAGAGAGGAGGGTGGAGTGGGTAGGTGGGAAGGAAGATAGGCCGTTAGAACAGGTCATGAGGGCGGTGCTGAGCTGGAAGGCTGGAGCTGGGGTGAGGTGTGGGAATAGGAAATGAGGAAACTGGTGAAGTCCACATTAGTGCTTTGTGGTTGAAGTGTTCCGAGGCGGAAGGTGAGGCGTTCTTCCTCCAGGCGTCGGGTGGTGAGGACGCGGCGGTGGAGGAGGCCCAGGACCTCCATGTCCTCTGCAGAGTGGGAAGGGGAGGTGATATGTTGGGCCACAGGGTGGTGTGGTTGATTGGTGCGGATGTCCCAGAGATGTTCCCGAAAGCACTCTGCTAGTTCCTATCCAGTTTCCCCAATGTAGAGGAGACCGTATCAGGAGGAATGGATACAATAAATGGTATTGGTGGACGTGCAGGTAAAACTTTGGATGTGGAAGGCTCCTTTGCGGCCTTGGATTGTGGTGAGGGGAGAGGTGTGGGTGCAGGTTATTCAATTTCTACAGTGGCAGGGGAAGGTGCCAAGAAAGGGGGGGGTGGTTTGTTGGGGGACGTGGACCTGACCAGGTAGTCACTGAGGGAACGGTCTTTGCAGAAAACGGAAAGAGGTGGGGAGGGAAATATATCGCTGGTGGTGGGTTCCATTTGGAGATGGCGGAAATGTCAGCGCATGATTTGGTTACTGGGAAATTTGGTAGGGTGGAAGGTGAACACCAGCGGGGTTCTGTCCTTGTTATGGTTGGAGGGCTGGGGTGTGAGGGCAGAGATGCAGGATGTGGACAAGATGCATAGGAGGGCATCTTTAATCACGTGGGAAGAGAGATTGTGATCTCGAAAGAAGGAGGCCACCTGGTGTGTTTTGTGGTGGAACTGCCCCTTCTTGGGAGCAGGTACTGTGGAGACGGAGGAATTGGGAATACGGGTTGACAATTTTGCAGGCGGTAGGGTGGGAAGGGGTGTAATCTAGGTAGCTGTGGGAGTCGGTACGTTCGTAAAAAATGTCGTTATCAAGTCAGTAGTCATTAATGGGGATGGAGAGGTCAAGGAAGGGGATGGAAGTGTCAGAGATAGTCCAAGTAAATTTAAGGTCAGTGTAGAATGTGTTCGTGAAGTTGATGAATTGCTCAAACTCCTCGAGGGAGCACGAGGTGGCGCCAATGCAGTCATCAATGTTGCGGAGGAAGAGGGAGAGAGTGGTGTCAGTGTAACTCCGGAAGATGGACTGTTCTACGTAGCCAACAAAGAAACAGGCAGAGCTGGGGCCCATATGGGTTCCCATGGCTACCCCTTTGGTCTGGAGGAAGTGGGAGGATTTGAAGGAAAAATTGTTAAGGGTGAGGATAAGTTCAGCCAAACGAATGAGAGTGTTGGTGGAAGGATACTGTTGGGGACGTTGGAAGAGGAAGTAATGGAGGGCTTGGAGGTCCTGGTCATGGCGGATGGAGGTATAAGAGGGATTGGATATCCATGGTGAAGATGAGGCTTTGGGCGCCGGGGAAACGGAAGTTTTGGAGGAGGTGGAGGGTGTGGGTGGTGTCTTGAACGAATCTGGGGAATTCCTGGACTGGGAGATAGGACAATATCGAGGTGGGTAGCGATGAGTTCAGTGGGGTAGGAGCATGTCAGACAATGGGTCGGCCAGGGTGGTCAGGCTTGTGGATCTTGGGAAGGAGGTAGAACCGGGCAGTGTAGGATCCCGGACTATGAGGTTGGAAGCTGTGGGTGGGAGATCTCCTGAGGTGATGAGGTTCCGTATGCCCTGGGAGATGACGGTTTGGTGATGGGAGGTGGGTCGTGATAGAGGGGGCGGTAGGAGGAGGTGTCTTTGAGTTGGAATCATGTATTCAGCGGTGTAGAGGTCAGTGCGCCACACTACCACTGCACCCCCTTTATCTGCTGGTTTGATGGTGCGGTCGGGAGTGGAGCAGAGGGAGTGGAGGGCTGGGCGTTGTGAGGGTGAGAGGTTGGAGTGGAGGAGGGGGTAGATAGGTTAAGGCAGTTAATGTCTCAGCGGCAGTTTCAAATGAAGAGATCGAAGGCAGGTAATAGGCCAGTGCGGGGTGTCCAGGTGGATGGGGTGTGTTGGAGGTGGGCAAAGGGGTCCTTGGAAGGTGGGCGGGAGTCCTGATTGTAAAAGTCAGCTCGGCAGCTGTGGAATAAGTGTTCAACGTCACGGCATGTATTAAATTCATTCACCCTTTGATGTGCACTGATCTTTCGTCCTCAGTGAGGGGGAGGTCAGGGGGATTGGTGAAAACTCGGCAGGACTGGGAGCTAGGACCTGGCGTAGGTTTGGAGCTGGGGGAGGGGACGGAGCCTGGAACTGGAGTGGGTGTGATGTTAGGGGGATTGGGGGTGGAGTCATGAGCAGGGGTGGTGTTCCCCTCCAGGTTCTGGGGGTGGGCTATCAGCAGAATATAAGTGAGTGACGTTGGTGAGGGCGGAAGTGGTGGCAAACACGCCGAGCTGACTTTTACAATGAGGACTCCTGCCCACCTTCCGAGGACCCCTTTGCCCACCTCCAACACACCCCATCCACCTGGACACCCCGTGCTGGCCTATTACCTGCCTTCGATCTCTTCATTTGAAACTGCTGCTGAGACATTAACCGCCTCAACCTATCTACCCCCTCCCCCACTCCAACCTCTCACCCTCACAATGAGCAGGCCTCCACTCCCTCTGCTCCACTCCCGACCGCACCATCAAACCAGCAGATAAAGGGGGTGCAGTGGTAGTTTGGTGCACTGACCTCTACACCGCTGAATCCATGATTCCAACTCGAAGACACCTCCTCCTACCGCCCCCTCTACCACGACCCACCTGGGGGGGGGGGGGGGGGGGAGCGGGGAAGTCACTGAGCATGTGACATCAGCGATGATGTGAGGGGTGGAAGTGATGTCATTTGTGGTGTATGAGGAATTGTGAGGGGCAGAAATGGCATTTACTTTATTTTAAGCAATAATTTCCTGTCACAATTCTGTTTGACAATGTAGTATTTTAATTAAACTCCGTCCCTTACTGTTTCTTCCTATTGGTCTTCATCCACATCTCCATGGTTTTCCAATATTTCAACCTTTCTCTTTGGTCTTGGGAATTTCCATTTACCTCAGACATGTCCCCCTCCTCATCTGTGTCCGTTTATAGCACACGGCATAATCCTGGGACCAGAGGAGCCTATCCCAATAAAATAGCTCTGTCCTCCCTGTGTGCTCATTAGTCAGAACCACTTCTAATGATACCATTGTGGGATCCTGACACATTCCAGCACTCTGCTGATATCACTCAGTCTCTCTCCATGTGATATCCCTCACAGTGTGGGTCTAATTGCTGCCCCTGTCAGTGCCTTTCATTCTTGCAGCTACTCCAGATCCTGAGCTAACAGAATTCTCCATTCCAGAGAGACGTAGGCTGGAGATGGAGAATGGGATTTTCCAGATCTCTGTGGGACTCAGTGCCATTCTCCTTCATTGTGTAACCTTCATTGCATCAGTCTCATTTCCCATTCTGTTTCTAAAGGAAAGCATAGCATTTGCCTTCTTCACTATCCCATCTACCTGCGACTTCACTTTCAAGGGGCTATGAAATTGCAGTCCAAGGTGCCTTTGTTCAACAACACTCCCTACGATCTTACCATTAAGTGTATAAGTCCTGTTAAGATTTGCTTTCCCAAAATGCAGCTCTCGCATTTATCTGAATTAAACTCCATCTGCCACTTCTCAGCCCATTGGCCCATCTGATCCAGATCCTGTTGTAATCTGAGGTAATCCTCTTCGCTGTCTACTACACCTCCAATTTTGGTGTCCATTGCAAACTTACTAACTGTACATAGAACATAGAACAATACAGCACAGAACAGGCCCTTCGGCTCACGATGTTGTGCCGAACATCTATCCTAGATTAAGCACCCATCCATGTACCTATCCAATTGCCGCTTAAAGGTCGACAATGATTCTGACTCTACCACTCCCACGGGCAGCGCATTCCATGCCCCCACCACTCTCTGGGTAAAGAACCCACCCCTGACATCTCCCCTATACCTTCCACCCTTCACCTTAAATTTATGTCTCCTTGTAACACTCTGTCGTACCCGGGGAAAAAGTTTCTGACTGTCTACTCTATCTATTCCTCTGATCATCTTATAAACCTCTATCGAGTCACCCCTCATCCTTCGCCGTTCCAACGAGAAAGGCCGAGAACTCTCAACCTATCCTCGTACGACCTATTCTCCATTCCAGGCAACATCCTGGTAAATCTTCTCTGCACCCTCTCCAAAGCTTCCACATCTTTCCTAAAGTGAGGCGACCAGAACTGCACACAGTACTCCAAATGTGGCCAAAGTCCTGTACAGCTGCAACATCACTTCACGACTCTTGAATTCAATCCCTCTGCTAATGAACGCTAATACACCATAGGCCTTCTTACAAGCTCTGTCCACCTGAGTGGCAACTTTCAAAGATCTATGTACATAGACCCCAAGATCCCTCTGTTCTTCCACCTGACTAAGAACCCTACTGTTAACCCTGTATTCCGCATTCTTATTTGTTCTTCCAAAATGGACAACCTCACACTTGGCAGGGTTGAACTCCATCTGCCACTCCTCAGCCCAGCTCTGCATCATATCTAAGTCCCTTTGCAAACGACAACAGCCCTCCTCACTGTCCACAACACCACCAATCTTCGTATCGTTTGCAAATTTACTGACCCACTCTTCGACTCCCTCATCAAAGTCATTAATAAAAATTTACAAACAGCAGAGGACCCAGAACTGATCCCTGCGGAACTCCACTTGTAACTGGGCTCCAGGCTGAATATTTAACATCTACCACCACTCTCTGACTTCGACTGGTTAGCCAGTTTTCTATCCATTTGGCCAAGTTTCCCTCTATCCCGTGCCTCCTGACTTTTTGCATAAGCTCTTATGCTCACATCCAAATAATTTATGTAAATGACAAAAGGTAGAAGGACCAGCTCCGATCCTTGTGGCACTCCACTGGACACAGGTCTCCAGTCCGAAAAACAACCCTCCACCTCCACCCTCTGTCTTCTACCTTTGAGCCATTTCTGTATCCAAATGGCTACTTCTCCCTGTATTTTATGAGATCTAACCTTGCTAATCAGTATCCCGTGGGAAACCTTGTTGAACGCCTTACTGAAGTCCATATGGATCACATCTACTGCTCTGCCCTCATCAATCTTCTTTGTTACTACTTCAAAAAACTCAATCAAGGTTGTGAGACATGATTTCCCACGCACAAAGCCATGTTGACTATCCCAGATCAGTCCTTGCATTTCCAAATGCACATACGTCCTGTCCCTCAGGATTCCCTCCAACAACTTGCCCACCACCGAGGTCAGGCTCATTGATCTGTAGTTCCCTGGCTTGTCTTTACCGCCCTTCTTAAACAGTGGCACCTCATTTGCAAATATCCAATCTTCCAGCACCTCACCTGTGACTATCGATGATACAAATATCTCAGCAAGAGGCCCAGCAATCACTTCTCTAGCTTCCCACAGAATTCTCGGGTATACCTGATCATGTCCTGGGGATTTATCCACCTTTAACCGTTTCAAGACATCCAGCTCTTCTACCTCTGCAACCTGGACATTTTGCAAGATGTCACCATCTATTTCCCTGCAGTCTATATCTTCCATATCCTTTTCCACAGTAAATACTGATACAAAATATTCAATTACTATCTCCCCCATTTTCTGTGACTCCACACAAAGGCCGCCTTGCTGATCTTGAGGGTCCCTATTCTCTCCCTAGTTACCCTTAGTCCTTAATACATTTGTAAAAACCCTTTGAATTCTCCTTAATTCTATTTGCCAGAGCTATCTCATGACCCCGTTTTGCCCTCCTGATTACCCTCTTAAGTATACTCCTTCTTCCTTTATACTCTTCTAAGGATTCACTTGATCTATCCTGTCTATACCTGACATATGCTTCCTTCTTTTTCTTAATCAAACCCTCAATTTCTTTCGTCATCCAGCATTCCCTATACCGACCAGTCTTTCCTTCCACCCTGACAGGAATATATTTTCTCTGGATCCTTGTTATCATTTCTGAAGGCTTCCCAATTTCCTGCCATCCCTTTCCCTGTGAACATCAGCATCAATCAGCTTTTGAAAGTTCTCGCCTAATACCGTCAAAATTGACCATTCTCCAATTTAGAACTTCATCTTTTAGATCTTATCTATCCTTTTCCATCACTATTTTGAAATTATGGTCACTGGCCCCAAAGTGATCCCCCACTGACACTTCAGTCATCTGCCCTTCCTTACTTCCCAAGAGTAGGTCAAGTTTTGCACCTTCTCTAGTAGGTACATCCACATACTGAATCAGAAAATTGTCTTGTACACACATAAGAAATGCATCTCCATCTAAACCTTTAACACTATGGCAGTCCCAGTCGATGTTTGGAAAGTTAAAATCCCCACCATAACTACCCTATTATTCTTATAGATATCTGAGATCTCCTTACAAGTTTGTTTCTCAATTTCCCTCTGAATATTAGGAGGTCTATAATACAATCCTAATAAGGTGATCACCCCTTTCTTATTTCTTAGTTCCACCCAAATAACTCCCCTGGTTGTATTTCCAGGAATATCCTCCCTCAGAACAGCTGTAATGCTATCCCTTATCCAAAATGCCAGTTCCCATCCTTTCTTGCCTTCCTTTCTATCCTTCCTGTAGCATTTGTATCCTGGAATATTAAGCTACCAGTCCTGCCCATTCCTGCGCCATGTTTCGGTAATAGCTATGAGATCCCAGTCCCATGTTCCTAACCATGCCCTGAGTTCATCTGCCTTGCCTGTTAGGCCGCTTGCATTGAAATAAATGCAGTGTAATTTATTCGTCCTACCTTGTCCCTGCCCGGCCTCACTGTTTGACTCACTTCTGTTCTCAGCTGTACTATCCCAGATCGAGCTCCCAAAATCCTCCCTGTGATTGTTACCACGTCCCATCCCTGCATTCCTCCAAATCCCTGTAAAGTCCTCCCATTCCTAAAACCCTCAGTGTATATGTCACCTGTCCCAGCTTCCACAACCCTCCCTATCTCTGTAAGACACCCCTCCCCCAGCCCCGTCCCAGTTACTGCAGCCCGCTGCATCACTAAATGCCAGTAGTCACTATAATATCAGAGTAAGTGTGAAAGAAGGATTTATGATTCCTTGGAAAACTATAGTTTGATTACAGAGAGTCAGCACGGCTTTGTAAGGGACAGGTCATGCCTCACGAATCTTATTGAATCATTTGAGAATGTGATAAAACATATTTATGGCTCATTGAGAAATTACAGAGCATGGGATACATGGAAACCTGTCTGTCTGGATACAGGATTCCTGGCCCATAGAAGACAGGAGGTGATGACAGGTGGAAAGCATTCAGCCTGGAGCTCTGTGACCAGTGGTTTTCTGCAGGGAGAGGTTACAGGACCTCTGCTCTTTGTGCTTTTACGAATGACTTGGATGTGAGTGAAAGAGTGAGTTAGTAAGTTTGCCAATGATATGAAGGTTGGTGGAGTGGTGAATAGTGTGGATGTCTGCTGGAGGTTGCAACGGGACATTGACAGGAAGTAGAGCTGGGCTGAGAAGTGGTAGATGGAGTCAAATCAGGAAAAGTGTGAAGTGATTCACTTTGCAGAATACAGGAGTAAAGGCAGAATACTGGATAGTGTGGAGGAACAGATGGATCTTGGATTTTATGACCAGCAATCCATCAAATTTGTCGCCCAAGTTGATAATGTTGTTAAGAAGGAATATGTTGTATCGGCTTTCATTAGCTGGGGGATTGAGTTTTAAAGCCATGAGGTTATGCTGCAGCTCTAGAGAGCTCTGTTTAGACCCCACTTAGAATATTGTGTTCAGTTCAGATCCCCTCATTACAGGAAGGATTTGAAAGCTTTAGAGGAGGTGAAGAGGAGATTTACCAGGATATGTCTTATGAAGAAAGGTTGAGGGAGCTTCGGCTGTTCTCATTGGAGTGAAGAAGGGGGCAGGGTGATTTGGTAGAGGTGAACAAGATAGTGTGAGGCAAAGATAGAGTGAACAGTGAGCGACCTCTTTATCCCATGGCATACATGGTACCAGGGGGCATAATTTTAAGGTGATTGGAGAATGGGTCAGGGGAGATTTCAGATCTAGGTTCTTTACACAGAGAGTAGTGGATGAGTGTAATGGGACATTTAATAGACTCTTGGTTGCCACATGGATGATAGCAAAATGAAGGTTATGTAGGTTAGTTTGATCTTACAGTCAGGTAAAAGATTGGCATGGCATCATGGCCGAAGGGTCTTGTGCTGTCTTGTTCTGTGTTCTACGTTCTGTATGGTAAACTGGGTAATAAGCTCAGATCAATGTAAAAGGATATGGCATTCGGGAGGAGCTAGTCAACTGGATACAAAATTGGCTTGATGGTCAGAGACAGAAGGTGGTGGGAGACATATTGATTTTTTCTGACTGGAGACATGTGACCAGCGGTGTAGTGGGTCCCCCGTTGTTTGTCATTTGGATGAATGGTTTGGATGGGACTATTGGTTTGCTGGTAAGTAATTTCTTTGGGTGATACTGAAATTGGTGGTAAAATGGACAGTGAAGAAGGTTATCTGTGATACAACAAGATTAACAGTATTGCTGGGATAGTGGGCTCAAGAATAGCAGATGCAGTTTAATTAGATAAATGCAAAATGTTCCATTTTGGTAAAATAAACCAGAGTGGGACTTGTACAGTTAATGTTCAGGCCCTGGGTAGTGTTGTCAGTCAGTGACCCAGGGATGCAGGTACACAGTTCTTTGAAAGTGGTGACATAGGGAGACAGGCCGGTGAAGCAGGCGTTTGCGGTGGTTACCTTCATTGGGCAGAGCATTGAGAGTAAGAGCCAGGATGTCAAGATGCTGCCTGACCTGCTGTGCTTTTACAGCACCACTATAATCTAGACTCTGGTTTCCAGCATCTGCAGCCCTTCTTTTTACCATGTTGTATCTGCACAAGACACTGGTGAGGTCACCGTAAAAGCATTGTTGATAAAAAGGAAGAACTCATCAGGTTCACTTACCTCATTTAGTGAAGGATATCTGACATTCTAACCTGGTCTGGCTAACATTGGACTCCAGACCCACAGCAATATGGCTGACTCTGAGCTACCCTCTGGGTAATTTGCAGTGGAACAAAGAACGTTGATCCAATCAGTGACACCCACGTCCCATTAATGAATAAATTAAAATACATATGTCCTTCCCTCTCTCTGCAAACCATTCCCGCTGCAGCAATCCATACTGGCTTTTTAACAACGTTCAGGCCTGGACCACACTCTGTAACACTCTCACCACCTCCAGCAACTTCACCTGTCCCTGTTCCTGTCGTATCATTAAACCCTGATCATGATTCCCATTCCAACTGCCCTCCTCCTGCTAGCTGACCCTTTGCAATCCCTTTAACACTTACTCCTGAAATATTCTCTTACTTCAGGATTTTAAGTACTTTTTGGTGATTTTCTTAGCCTCATAATCTAATATGATCCAATTTTCCTGAGTGAGGGATGGGTGGGAATTTCTTGCTGCGGTTTTATCTGTTTCAATGGAATGTCCTTTTGTTGAGTATTTTTCACTATCCCTCAAATGTTTTCCACTGTTCATTTACAGACACCTATTTCAGTTTGTTTCACTTGTTTATCTTGGTCAGTTCTCCTCTCAGCCTCATGTAACTGGCTGTTTTTGTTTCTAGTTGTAGCTTGTTCTTTCTGTGATTCACTTTAAAAGTTTAAATTCCTTTGAACTGCACTTTATCACGATTTCCCAGAGGATCTCGCCAGGTGACATTACTCAGTCCCTAAGTTTCATCACACAACGGTTGATCTGACATAGCTTCATCCCTATCCAGTTGCACAGTGTGTTATTCAAAGAAACATTGAAAAAAAATCTCCAAACCCCTCTTCCAATAACACTGTTGTCAGTGTGATTGACAAGATTATGTGAATATTGAAGGTTCACTGAATTATCCCCAAGCCTTTGTTAACAATTCCAGTGAGTTCCTGTGTAATGCAGTAATGAGCAATGGAACACTGTTCATTGACTAAAACTTTCTCTGTAATGCCTTTGTTATCCATTATTGTTAGCGTTGCCCATTTTGCCTGAGGTTGCACAAGGTTGTGATCCATTGAATATTTTTGTTCACCCTGTATCCATGTCTCCCTGGTGTCTAAATCTCGTTAATCTCTGAGTCTTAAATCCATCTCCCTTATTGCAGTGACGTTGTCTATTAAAACTTACTTTTCCCCACAATTTTCTGTCACAAATCTATTCACTGATGTACAATTTTAGATAAACTTTGTTCCTTTCTGCCTGTCTTCAGCCACATCCCCACACTGTTCCGATGTTACACCTTTTCTCTTTGGATTTGGAAAGCTCCTTTCACCTGAACCCTGTCCCAGCATCCTCTCTGTCAGTTGAAAACTCTGTCCATAAACGTACCGACATGATTGGCCTGGACACTGGTCCCAGCACAGTTCCTGTGGGACCATCCTAATGGATTATTTATTAAACCAGCTATGGGATGTGGGTGTCTCTGACTGACCAGACTTCCTTGTCCAGCCCGAGCTGCCCTTGAACTGAGTAACATGCTCGGCCATTTCAGAGGGTCATTGAGAGGCAAACACTTTGCTGTGGGGATGTCGTGCAGACCACGTGAGGATGGGCAGATGTCTTTATCTAAAGGACAAGGGTTTGGGTTTTTTTGTACATCAGCAATGGTCTCATACATATTTGTGGATTGTTAATTACTATTTTTAAAATTAGTGATTTCAAATTCCACCATTTCTGATGGTGGGATTCCAGCCTGCATCCCTTGAACATTAGCTGAGGTTTGGGATATATGCTCTAGCAATAATACCACTAGGCCATCACTTCACCTGCTCACTGGTTGCTCATTCTTGACCGGTTATATCAGCGCATGATGAAGCAAAACCTGTTCTTCCAACACAGATTTGTGTTCCTGATATCTTCCAGCACTCTGGTGGTATCACTCAGTATCTTGCTCTTGCTCTCGCTTTCACATTCTCGCTCTCGCTCTCGCGCTCTCTATTGCAACTACACCAGATCCTGAGCCAACAGAATTCTCCACTCCAGAGAGATGAGGGAGCACAGGTCAGGGATGGAAATTGGGATTTTTCCAGATCTCTATGATGGTACTCAGTGCCATTTGTAGTCCTCACCACATCAGTCTAATTTCCCATTCTGTCTATTCCTCTGTCTCCTGTAGGTACTCGGGTAGGGTCAGACTCAATTAACTTCCCAGCTGCTGGGTGTCTCATCCTTCACCACATTGAAGATGGTTGGTCAGTCAGAGAGACAAAGGGCAGGGAGATCTGGAGCCCTCAAAAAATCATGCAGTGAAGTAAGATCACTCACCGTGCACAGAGCAGGGAGCAATAAGAGGGCTCCAAACATTGGTTAACAAGACATGACATAGATACAGTTCTGGGGAGGGGTGGGGGGGCGCGGAGTACATACACACACCCCAGGCTCAATCACCACTTCTAATGTAAGTTCTGATTTACTAAGACTCACTACACAGCAACACTGTGCCTGTGGCATGGCTTGTGCACCAGTGTCTTCAGTCATTTTTCACTCCTAGAATAGTCCCTGTCCCTGTAACCTCCTCCCTTACCGATCATCCCTCCACATATTTGAGACGTACTGCATTCCAGACTACCATCCCTATCGCTGTAACTTGCTTCAGTGTCCACAACATTCCTTATCTCGGTAGTCTCCTCCTCCAATAACTGGAGACAGAGCCATGCAACACAGAAACTGTTCCTTCAACCCAACTAGTCCATGCTGACCAGAGTCCATGAACGAGTCGCGTTTCCCTGCATTTGACCCATATCCCTTCAAACTTTCTCCTCTCCATGTACCTGCCCAACTTTTCCATGTTGTAATTGTACTTCTCTCTACCACTTCCCCTGGAAGCTCATTCCATAACTGTGTAGAAAATTTTCTCCTAAAATCTCTTTTAAGTCTTTCCTCTTCCATCACATAATTATGCCTACTGGAACATGATAGCGTAATACAGGCCCTTCGGCCTTCGATTTTGCACCAACCTGTAGACCCAATCTGAAGCCAATCGAACCAACACTATTTCAATTCTTGTCCATATGCCTATCCAAACACCATTGAAATGCCTTTAAAGTTGGCCCCGACTATTCTGAGTAAAGAACCTACTGCTGTCATCTATCCCATATCTATTTATTAATATTAATATCTTTCTCAGTTTAAAACTATCTCCCCTCGTGCTAGGCATCACCACCCAAGTGAAAAGGCTTTCACTGTCCAACCCATCTCTCCTGCTGATTATCTTGTATATCTCAATTAATTGACCTCAAACACATTCTCTTGAACAATAGCAGCTTAAAGTCCCTCAGCCTTTCCTCATAAGACCTTCCCTCCATACCAGGTAACTTCCTAGTAAATCTCCTCTGAATCATTTCCAAAGCTTACACATCCATCCTGTAATGCAGTGACCTGAACAAATGTGGCCACACCAGAGTTTTGTACAGCTGCACCATGATCTAATGGTTTCGAAACCCAATCCCTCTCCCAATACAAGCTCACACACTGAATGGCTTCTTAATCCTGAGTGGCAACTTTCAAGGATCGATGTACATGGACATAGAGATCTCTCTGTTCATCTACACTACCAACAATCTTACCATTATCCCAGTACTCTGTGTTCCTGTTACTCCCTCCAGAGTGAATCGCCTTTCACCTTTCCACATTAAACTCCAGTTACGAACTTTCAGTCCAGCTGTGCAGCTTATATATATCTTTCTGTAACCTACAACATCCTTTGTCAATGTGTCCACATCTCTACCAACCTTCGTGTCCTCTGCAAATTTACTAACCCATCCTTCAATGCCCTCATTCAGGTCATTTATATAAATAACAGCAACAGTGGACCCAAAACACATCCTGGCAGTATCCACTACTAACTGAACTCCAGGATCAATCTTTCTCATCAACCACTACCCTCTGTCTTCTTGCAGTGAGCCAATTTCTGATCCAAACTGCTTATTCACCCACAATCCCATGCGTCCGTATTATCGGCAATAGCCTACCATGGGGAACCTTAACAGATGCCTTACTGAAATACATATACACAACATCAACTGCTTTACCGTCATCCATCTCTGTCTTTGTTCTCCTTCTTAAAGACCTCAATAAGATTTGTGAGGCACGACCTACCATTCACAAAATCGTGTTGACTATCCCTAATCAACTTACTCATCTCCAGATGAATATAAATCCTATCCCTTACAAGCCTTTCCAACACTTTACCCAGAATCAAATTAAGGCTCCCACGTCTATAACTACCAGAATTGTCTCCACTCCCCTGCTTGGGGTGGCACAGTGGCGCAATGGTTAGCACTGCTACATCACAGCACCAGAGACCCGGCTTCAATTCCTGCCTCAGCCAACTATCTGTGTGGAGTTTGCACATTCTCCCCTGGCTGTGTGGGTTTCCTCCGGGTGTTCCGGTTTCCTCCCACAGTCCAAAATGTGCAGGTTAGGTGAACTGGCCATGCTAAATTGCCCATAGTGTTAGGTGAAGGGATGAATGTAAGGGAATCGGTCTGGGGGGGTTGCTCGTCAGAGGGTCAGTGTGGATTTGTTGGGCTGAAGGGCCTATTTCCACACTGTAAGTAATCTATTCTAAGGGAACAGCATTTGCTCTCCTCCAGCCTTCTGGCACTGTTCCAGTAAACATTGATGACATAAACATCAAAGCCAAAGGCATGAAATTTCCTTCCTGGATTCCCAGTGAATCCGAGGATAAATCCCATTCGGCCTCGGGGACTTGTCTATTTTTAGACTTTACAGAATTGCTAACACCTCCTCCTTCTGCACTTCGATCCAATCTAGTTATGGACTCCACAACCCTGTGGTAAAGACGTTGGCTACTCACCTTACCTGTATCCCTCGTGGTTTAAATCATCGTCCTGCAATTTGTATCATCGAAGGACAATGATACAAATACTTCTGCTCGGGTCCCTGCCACCACTTTGCCACAATGTTCTGGAATACACTTGTTCAGGACCTAGTGCTTTCTCTACCTTTGTGTTCTAAGACCTCCAGCACCACCCCTTCTGTAATGGGCACTCTTTTCAAGCCATCACGTTCTTTAACTGACTTGTCTGCAGTAATTTCTGACATAAAATGTTCATTTAGGGTCTCAATCATCTCCTGTGGTTCCACTCATGGATGGCCTTATTGATCTTTGCGGGGCCCTAGTGTCTCTCTAGTTGCCTTTTTGTCCTTGTGTGCTGTAGAATTTCCTTGCATTCTCCTTAACCTAAAATGCCAAATCTATCTCATCCCCTATGTTGCTTTCCACCTTATCCAGCCTCTCAGTTTCTGTCAAACGCTCCAGTATCAGTAACATCTTCGTCAATCTTTGCTCCATTTACGTTTGTAGGAAATGCGTCCTAAAGCAGGAGGACCAGAATTCTATGCCGTCCTCCAACTGGGGACCCAGCAATGCCTTATACAGCCATATCATGATGTACCAACTCATGTAGTCAATGCTGTGACCCATGAGAGTAAGTCTGCTAAATGCCCTTTCCCTACCCCGTCCATGTGTGATGTCACATCCAAGGAACAATGTAACTGTACTCCTTGGTCTCTCTCTCTGTTCGCCAACACGGCCTAGACCCGACCATTAATTGTGTTAGTCCTCCCTAGTTTGTTTTAACAAAATTCATCACCTGAATCCAACTCCATCTTTCATTCCTTGGCCCACTGGCTCAGTTGTTTGAGATCCCCTACGATAACTGTATTCCCTGCCCATTATAACCTGTGTTCTATCCGGAATTTTATCAACAAACTTACTGACAATGACTCCTATGCTCTTACAGAAATAATTTCTGTAAATGATGCATAACAGTGGATCTTGTACTGTTCCTTATTGCACACTGCTGGTGATAGGCCCATAGACTGCACAACAACCCTCTCCCACCACTCGTTGTCTCCCAGTGTCAAGCCAATTTAGTATCCAGTTGGATAGCTCTCCCTGCTCCCATGTTATCTAACCTGTCCAAGGCCTTGCTGTGGTCACTACAGACAAAGTCTTTTGTTCAGTCATCATCTATCTTCTTAGTCACCTCTTCAACAAACTCAGTCAAGTTTGTGAGACACTACTTGTGCAGGTTTCAGCTCGTCACCCGTGGCTGTCACTGATATGAATACCTCTTTAAGGGGCACTTCTTCCTGAGTTTCCCCCAGTGTCCTCGGATATACATGATTAGCTCCAGGGATTTGTCTATTTTTTATGCATTTTAAAATCTCCAGCAACTCTTATTCTGATATGCGGAGTCTTTTGTCGACTTTATTTCCCTGACTAACCCAGTCTTTAAGTTCTGATGAGAAATTTTTGTTAAAGATCTCACCCATCTCCTGTGGTTCCACACATGGATTATCCCATTGATCTTCAAGGGGGCACATTCTGCGCCTAGTTAATCTTCTGTCGTTAGTATTCATGTAGAATACCTTTGGATTTTCCTCAGCATTACCAGCTAAAGTTTTCTCAGGTCACCCGGTTGCCCTCCTGCTCTCCCTCTTCAGTGTATTACTGGACCCACAATGTTCTTTGAGGAATCCAGCTGGCCATATATGACATGGACCGCCTTTTTCCAGACCAGAACCTCAATAACCCCAGTCATCCAGAATTTTCTACTTGTAGTCAGCATTGTCCTTCACACTAACATAAATATCCTCACCCTGAACTCTCAGTTTATCTCTCTTTTGAAAGGTTCCCATCTGCCTGA
This sequence comes from Hemiscyllium ocellatum, assembly GCF_020745735.1. Taxonomy (NCBI): domain Eukaryota; kingdom Metazoa; phylum Chordata; class Chondrichthyes; order Orectolobiformes; family Hemiscylliidae; genus Hemiscyllium; species Hemiscyllium ocellatum. The sequence goes on along the minus strand of NC_083433.1, from coordinate 46,748,705 downwards.
GGTCCATTTACCTACAAATAGTCTCCACAATCAACTGTTAAAAGCTCTTGACTAATACCTTCTGGATTGGGGCAGGCAAATGTTGATGTTTCACTTATGGACCAGGCCTGTCCTTTTCCATAACTATTTTCAAACTAATACAGTTGTGGTCATTTTGTCAAAGTGCTCCCCAACTAACACCTCAGTCCCTTTCCCTACCTTGTTTCCCTAGGGGAGGTCAGATTTTGCCCTTTTCTCCAGGGTAGGGCAAACAACCTGGGGTAATTGTGTACATCAGTACACAGGACATAGATACAGTTAGGTGGGTTCTGGTCAAGTGAGTATTGGGAGTTAGGTAAGAAGTTAAAAAGCAGGACGACAAGGGCAGTGAGTTTCAGATTACTCCCAGTGCCACTCGCCAATGATACGGAAATAGAAAGATAAGCCGATGAATGAGAGCCTCAGGAGCTGGTGGAGGGAGAAGGGTTTTTAGTCTTGGATCATTGGGATCTCTTCTGCAGTAGAGGTGACCTGGAAAAGGGGAGAGGGTTAGACTTGAACCAGAGGGGTACTAGCAACCTGGAGGGAGATTTGCAAGTGTCACCTGGGAGGGCTTAATCTGGTTTGCCAGGCGATTGGGATTTTGAAAGAGAGAGAGACCATCAGCCAATCAGAGGAAAATACACCAGCCACCAAGAGCAAGTTTCCTATTCAGGATATCCAGGGGCACAGTCAAGGGAGGGAAAAGACTTCTTTTTAAAGGACATTAATTTTGACACGAGATCTGACTGGTAGGGCAGACGAGCTCAGAAGCATGGATTGGCTCTGGGGACTGGAATATTATAGCCATAACAGAAACATGGCTGAGAGAAGGGCAGGACTGGCAGCTCAGTGTCCCAGGATAGAGAAGGTACAGGCGTGACAGAAGGATAGGTAAGTGAGGAGGGGCAGCATAAGGGAGAACATAATAACAGTGTTCAGAGAGCATTCTCCTAAAGAGTTATCAAATGAGGCCATGTGGTTAGAAGTTAGAAAGAAGAAGGGGCTGTCACTTTGTTGGGACTGAATGACAGACTCGCAAATAGCCAGCGGGTTTGAGAAGAGCAGATGTGTCGAGAGATTGTATAACTGTAGGAATAAGAGAGTAGTATTGATTGGAGATTTTAATTTCCCCTGGATTGACTTATGCATTCAGAGAATAAAAGGCCCATAGAGGTTACAATTTGTCAAATGGGTCCAAGAAGGTTTCCTTTACCAATATGTAGATGGTCCTACTCTACTCAGGTGGGCGCAACATTGAATCTCCCCTGAGAAAACGAGGTCAGGAAGTGACTGACGTGTCAGTCGGAGAACACTTTGTTTCCTGTGACCGCAACTGTCTTAGTTTTAACATAACTACAGAAAATGATAGGAGAGGTCCACAGGTTAAGGAGCTATGCTGAAACACAGCCAGTTTTGGGGCCACGAAGCAGGACCTAGCAGAGGTTGGGTGGGTGACTCTGTTTGAAGGAAAAGAAGCGACTGGAAAATGGGAGGCTTTTAAAAGTGAGATACTAAAAATCCACGGTCAGTATGTACCTGTTAGGGTGAAGGGAAAATGGCAGGTTTAGGGATCCCTGGCTGATGAGGGATATTGAGGCTCTGGGCTGGCAAATGAAGATAGTATACATTGGGTTTAAGGTTTCCGTATCTACCGAACCTCTTCCAGCCCTAAAGACACAATCAATCTGCGGAGACGCTATAACCTTCTCAGCTCTCTGCCACACTCCGATCTGTCGAACCCACTCCAGTCCCTGTGACTGTTCCAATCCAGTTCCTAAAGGACCTGCGATCTGTGTAACATGCTGTCATCGATATCACCCACCCTGTCAATGTAAGCTCTTCCAGTATTTCCACCCATCTACTCATCTGCATAACCTTCTCCAGCTCTTACACCCCTATCTGTATTAACAACAACCTCCCCTACAACACTTTCCCACTTAGGCCAAACTGGAGGAGATGACTAATGCTCCTTTACCTGTGTAACTGTCTCCAATCAAAATTGCTGTTCTCATCTCCAGGAAAATCTCCCCGATTCCACATCCTCCATGTCTAAATAACACCAGAACCTATGAATTTCGATATCTCTCAACCTGTTCAGTCCCGACTACCCTCCATATGTGTGTTTTTCTTTCAGTATATACAACTTACATTATCTCTGTAATCTGCTCCATTCCCTAAATAGTCCCTGTCAGTATAAACCAGCACTGTCCTACCACTATCCTTATCCCTGTAAACTGCTCCATCCCTCCCACCCTCCGCATCTCCATGAATTCCTGCAGGCCCTATAGCTCTCCACATTTCTGTCACCTCCTGTGGGCCTATGGTCCTCCCTCCTTGTGAAACCACCTGCAGTCTCCATGTCCCTCCCAAGCTGGGTCCCCTGTTCCAGATCAGACCATTGCTGTCTCTGTAAACACCTCCACCCCTGACAACTCTGACATTTGTGTAACCTCGTTCAGACCCCATACTCTCCAGCTTCCTGCATCCTCTTCCTGCCATTGCAATCAAAATCATGTTTATGTAAAATCCACCAGTGCTTAAACCTCTCCGACTCTGTAACCTCTTGCAGTCCTAACAAAACACCTAAACTGTGAAACCTTTCGTTTCGCAGCAATCCTCCCTCCCTCCTCAAATGCGTTCATTACCATGTAACCTCTCAATTACTGAAGCCTCCTTTTGGCACTACAACCCTCCGAATGTCTGCAAATCCTTCTGTCCTGATATCCCTCCCTATCTCTGCAACCCCCACCACCCTCCAGTACCCTTTTGGGGAATGTGGCAGAGGAGGGAAGATTTGTAGAGTCCGGGCCATGTTACGGAGGTAGAATCCTGGGAATTACAGATTTAGTCTAATGTCTGTGGTGTGCAGATTATTGGAGAGGACTCTGACAGATAGAATTTATGACTACTTGGAAAACCATAGTTAAATCTTAGACAGTAAGCATGGGTTTGTGAGGGGCAGGTCATGCCTCACAAACCTTATTGAATTCTTTGAAGATATGGCAGAATATGTTGAAGCGCATTCAGAAAATAAGGAGGCATGGGATACAGGGAAATCTATCTGTCTGGATAGAGGTTTGGATGGCCCAGAGAAGGCAGAGTATGGCAGCAGATGGACAGTATTGAGCCTGGAGCTCAGTGAGCGGTGAGTTTTGTAACAGTCAGCTTTGGTACTATGCTCTTTGTGATTTTTTATAAATGACTTGGATGTGGATGTTGGAGAGTGGGTTAGTAAGTTTGCCAATCTGGTGGAGTGATGGGTAATGTGGAGGGCTGTTGTAGGTTGCAGTGGGACATTGACAGTAGGCAGAGCTAGGCTGGAAATGGCAAATGGTGTTCAAGCTGGAAAAGTGTGAAATGATTTATTCTGGAAGGTGGAATTTGAATACAGAATACAGGGTGAAAGGCAGAATACTTGGCAGGGTGGAGGATCAGAGAGATTACGGGGTCCATGTCCATAGATCCCTCAAAATTGCCACGCACATTGTTAGGGTTGTTAAAAAGGCATATGTTGTGTTGGCTTTCCTTAGCAAGGGGATTGATTTTAAGAGCCGTGAGATTTTACTGCAACTTTATAGCATCCTGTTGAGACCACACTTGGAATATTGTGTTCAGTTCTGGTCCCCTCTTTACAGGAAGGATATGCAAGTTTAGAGAGCGTACACAGGAGATTTACCAGGATGCCGCCTGGAATGCAGAGCATTTCTTATTAAGGTAGGTTGAGGGAGCTAAGTCTTTTCTCATTTGAGTGAAGAAAGGGGTGGGACTACATGGTAGAAGTGAGCAAGATGATAGGAGAATTTTTCTCCTATGGCATAAATGACTATTACAACGGGGTGTAATTTAAAGGTGAATGGAGGGTGGATAAAAGGATAGAGAATGGTAGGTGGTTGGAATGCACTGACAATGGTGGTTGTGAAATTAGATATGTTCGGGACATTTAAAAGACTCTTGGATAGGCACGTGAATGATAGTAAAATGAAGGATATGGATGTTAGTTTGGTCTTACAGTCGGATAAAAGGTTGGCATGGCATGATGGCCGAAATGTCTTGTTCTGTACTGTCCTGTGTTCTACGATTGGTATGGGAAATGGGTAATAAGCTCAAATCAACATAAAAGGATATGGCATTCAGGAGGAGCTAGTCAACTGGATACAAAATTGGCTTGATGGTTGGAAACAGAGGGTAATGGGAGACATGATGTTTTTCTGACTGGAGGCATGTGACCAGCGGTGTAGTGGGTCCCCTGTTGTTTGTCATTTGGATAAATGGTTTGGATGGGAATATTGGTTTCCTGGTAAGTAAGCTTCTTGGGTGACACTGAAATTGGTGGTAAAGTGGACAGGATGAACAGTACTGCTGGGATAGTGGGCTGAAGAATAGCAGATGGAGTTTAATCAGATAAATGTGAAGTGTTGCATTGTGGTGAATCAAACCAGGGTGGGACTTATACAGTTAATGTTCGGGCCCTGGGTGGTGTTGTCAGTCAGAGACACGGGGATGCATGTACACAGTTCTTTGAGAGTGGTGTCACAGTCTGGCAGGCTGGTGAAGCAGGCGTTTGGGATGGTTACCTTCATTGGGCAGAGCATGGAGAGTAAGAGTTGGGATGTCATGTTGTATCTGTACAAGACATTAGCGAGGCCACCATAAATGCATTGCTGATCCGTAGGAAGAACTCATGAGGTTCGCTTACCTGCTTTAGGGAAGGACAACAAATATTCTCACCTGGTCTGGCCAACATTTGACTCCAGACCCACAGCAAGAAGGCTGACTCTGAGCTGCCCTCTGGGTAATTAGCAGTGGGGTGAAAGAATGCTAGTCCAGGCAGTGATATCCACATCCCATAAATGAATAAATAAAAATACATATGTCCCTCCTTACCTCTGCAAACCCCTCCAGCTGCAACAATACGTACTTAGTTTGAAACACTCTTCAGGCCCTGACCACTCTCTGCAACATTCTCACCACCTCCAGCAACTTCACCTCTCCCTGTTTCTGTTGTGACATTCTACCCTCACAGGGATTCCTCTGACAACTGCCCTCCTCCTGCTAGCAGACCCTTTGCAAACCCTTTAAAACTTACTCCTAAAGCACACTCGCACTTCAGGATTTTAAGTACTTTGTGGTGATCTTCTCAGCCCCATAATCTAATATGATCCATTTTGTCCTGATTGAGGGACAGATGTGAGTTTCTTGCTGAGGTTTTGTCTGTTTAAATGGAATATCCTTTTGTTGAGTGACTTACACTGTTCCTCCAAATGTTTACCACTGTTCGTTTACGCACACACATGTTTCAGTCTGTTTAGATTGTTTAGCTTGGTCAGTTCTCTTCTCAAACTCATGTAATGGGCAATTTTTGTTTTTAGTTGCAGCTTGTCCTTTCTGTGATACACTTTAAAATTTTATATTTCTTTAAAATGCGCTTTAATACAATTTCCCAGAGGATTTCTCCAGGTGACATTACTCATTCAGTAAGTTTCATCATGCAACGGTCGATCTGACATAGTTACATCCCTAGCCATTTGCACAATGTGTTATTTAAAGAAACACAGAAAAAATTCTCCGAACTTCCCGTCCAATATCACTGTTGTCAGTGTGTTTGTCAAGTTTATACGAATTTTGATTTTTTACTGAATTGTCATTATGCCTTTATTAAAAATTTCAATGAGTTCCTGTGTAATACAATGGTGAGCAATGAAATGCTCTTCAGTGGCCTAAAACTGTTCTGCTGCTTGTGTCCTTGGCAAGTAGTAGCCAGAATTTACATTCAAACTAACTCTATTTCATGATCTGTGGCCAAATACTTTCTCTGTAATGCCTTTGTTATCAATTCTTGTTAGCGTTGTTCACTTTGCCTGAGTTTGCACAAGGTTGTCAACCATTGAATATTTATGTTCCACATTTTTTCACCCTGTAACCACGACACCCTGGTGTCTAACTCTCTTTTATCTTTGTGTCACAAATCCATTTACCTTATGGCAGAGACTTTGTCCATTCCACAAAAAAAACACATAATTTACTGTTTCCTACATTTTTCTGTCACAAATTGATTTGCTGACGTACAGTTTTAGTTAAACATGGTCCCATCCTGGTCCTTTCTGCTTGTCTTCAGCCACATCCCCATGCTGTCCCAAAGATTCACCTTTTGCATTTGGATTTGGAAAGCTCCTTTTTCAACTGAACCCTGTTCCGGATCCTCCCTGCCAGTTTAAAGCCCTGTCCCTAAACCTACCGATGTGATTGGCCAGGACACTGGTCACAGTGGGACCATCCGAATGGTTTATTTTTAAACTCAGGTATGGGATGTGGGTGTCTCTGACTGACCAGCCTTTCTTGCCCAGCCCTAGCTGCCCTTGAGCTGAGTAACTTGCTCGGCCATTTCAGAGGCAAACACTTTGCTGTGGGGATGTCGTACAGACCACGTGAGAATGGCAGATGTCTCCTCGTGTATTTTTGATGAACAACATTGTTTTGGACATCAGCAATGATTTCATGCTTATTCATGGATTGTTCATTGCAAATTTTTTAAAAAATGATGATTGCAAATTCCACCATTTCTGGTGGTGGGATTTAAACCTGCCTCCACTGAACATTGGGTGAGGTTTCGGATACATGCTCTCGCAGTAATACCACGAGGCCATCACTTCACCTGCTCAAAGGTTGCTCAATCCTGAGCACTGATACAAGGACATCAGGAACCTAAACCTGCTCTTCCTACATGATTGTTCATAATGAAATTTTCCTGCCCTCTGGTGATATCGCTCAGTCTCTCTCCATGAGGTATCCCTCACTGTGAGGGTCTAATTGCTGCCTCTGTCAGTGTCTCTCATTCTTGCAGCTACTCCAGATCCTGAGCTAACAGAATTCTCTACTCCAGAGAGACGCAACAGCACAGGCGACGGATGGAGACAGGGTTTTTCAGATGTCTGCTGGACTTAGTGCCATTCTCCATGTGTATCCCTCACTGGATCAGCCTAATTTCCCACACTGTCTATTCCTCTGACTCCAGTAGGTATTTGGAAGGACCTGACTCAATAGACTTCCCAGCTGCCAGGTCCATCGCCACATTGAGGATGATTGAATAAGCCAGAGAGACAAATGGAAGGGAGATTTGGAGTCTTCAATAAATCCTGCAGTGAGGTAAGATCACTCACAGTGAACAGAGCAGAGAGCAAAGGGAGAGCTCCAAACATCGGCTAACAAAACATGACATAGATACAGTGCTGGAGGGGGAGCACAGTACAGACACATCCCAGGCTCAATCACCACTCCTATAGTAAGTTCTGTTGTGCTAAGACTCACTACTCTGCAACACTATCTATGGCATATCTTGGTGTCTAGTGTCATTAATAATTTGTAACTCCTCTAACAGTTCCTGTCCCGGTAATGTCCTCCCTTCCCTATACTCCCTCCACATATTTGAATTGTAATGCATTACAAACTACCATCCCTATTGCTGTAACTTGCTTCAGTGTCTATAACGTGCCTTATCTCAGTAGTCTCCTCCTCCAATAACAGGAGACAGGGTCATGCAGCACGGAAACAGTTCCTTCAATCCAACTCATCCACGATGACCAGAGTCCCTGAACGAGTCGCGTTTCCCTGCACTTGACCCTTCAAACCTTCTCCTCTCCATGTATCTGCCCAAATGTCCTTTACATGTTGTTATTGTACTTTTCTATTCCACTTCCCCTCGAAACCTATTCCATACCTGCACCATACCCTGTGTGGAAAATCTTCTCCTCCAAACCCTCTTACGTTTTTGCCTCTCCCATCTCATTATGCCCTCCAGAACACAGAACACAGAACATGACAGTGCAGTACAGGCCCTTCAACCTTCAATGTGCACCAACCTGTGGAGCCAATCTGAAGCCCATCTAACCTTCCCTATTCCATTCTGACCCATATGCCTATCCAATGACCGTTTAAATACATATAAAGTTGGCGAGTCTGGCACTGTTTCAGGCCATGCATTCCAAGATCTGACTATTCTGAGTAAAGAACCTTCCTCTGGCATCTGTCCCATACCTATTAATTAATATTAATACTAATTAATATCTCAATTTAAAGCTATTTGCCCTCGTGCTAGGCATCGCCATCCGAAGGAAAAGGCTCACTGTCCAATCCATGTCACCCTCTGATTATCTTATATGTCTCAATAAATTGGCCTTAAACTCTTCTCTCAAACACAAACAGATTCAAGTCGCTCAGTCTTACTCATAACACCTTCCCTCCGTACCAGGGTAACATTGTAGTAAAACCCCTTGGAACCCTGGCTGCACCAGAGTTTTGTACAGCTGCAGCATTATCTCATGGTTCCGAAACTCAATCCCTGTACCAATAAAAGCTCACATGCTGTATGCCTTCTTAACAGCCTTATCAAACTGGGTGGTAACTTTCAGCGATCCATGTACATGGACACAGTGATCTCTCTGCTCATCTGCACTACCAAGTTCTGCTTTTCCCACATCCACCTGTTTGGTTACCTCAAAGAAGTCAACATGGTTTGTGAGGCATGACTTACCCTTCACAAAAGCATGTTGACTATCCCTCATCAACTTATTCATCTCCAGGTGATTATAAATGCTAGCTTTTGGAAGCCTTTCCAACACTTTACCCAGAATTGAAGTAAGGCTCACAGCTCTATAATTACCCAGGGTTATCTCTATTCCTCTTCTTGGACAAGGAGACAATATTTGCTACCCTCCAGCCTTCTGACACTATTCCTGAAGACAATGACGACATAAATATCAAAGCCAAAGGCTCAGAAATCTTCTTACTGGCCTCCCAGAAAAGCCAAGAATAAATCCCATCTGGCCCAGGGGACCCTTTTTTTTCACGTTCCAGAATTGCTAACACCTTATCCTTCTGCAGTTCAATCCCATCTAGTTATGGACTCCACTACCCTGGGGTAAAGATGTTGGTTACCTGTACCCCTCATGGTTTTATAAACCTTTATACGGTCACCCCTCAGCCACCTACGTCCAGTGGAAATGTGAAGGACAATGACATAAATATTTCTGCTCGCGTCCCTGCTACTACATTGCCACAATATTCTGGTATACACTTGTTCAGGACCTAGGGCTTTCTCTACCTTTGTGTTCTAAGATCTCCAGCACCACCTCTTCTGTCATGGAGACTCTTTACAAGCCATCACTGTTTCTTTCCCTTTGTTTCCTTGTCTTTGTCCACAGTACGTTCTGACATGAAATGCTCATTTAGTCTCTCTCCTACCTCCTGTGGTTCGACACTTTGATGGCCTCACTGATCTTTGAGGAGCACTAGTGTCTCTCCAGTTGCTTTTTTGTACTTGTGTGCTGTAGAGAATTCTTCGCATTCTACTTAAACTTGTCTGACAAATCTAGCTCATTCCCCCATGTATTTTTCCAGCTTATCCAGCTTCTCCGTTTCTGTCAAACCCTCCAGTATTAGTAAAATCTTTGTCAATCTTTTCTCCATTTGCAGTTTCAGGAAATGCTTCCCAGATCAGGATGATCAGAATTCTATGCAGCGTTCCAAAGCTGTGCTGATTATCCCCAATCAATCCTTGACGTTGCAAATGCATGTAACTTCTGTCCCGCAGAATCACTTCCAACAACGTCTGCATCGCTGACATCAAACTAATTGGTGTTGATGTCCCTGACTTTCCCTTGCAGCCTTTCCTAAGTACTGGCACAACCTTAGCCGCCCTCCAGGCTTCCAGCTCATCACCCGTGGCTAACAGTGATAGAAATATCTCTTTATTGGACCCCACAATTTCTTCCTGAGCTTCCCGCAATATCCTGGGATATACTTGATTAGTTCCCAAGAATTTGTCATCTTATATGCATTATAGAACCTTCAGTACCTCCTGTTCTGTTAAGTGGAGTCTTTTGAAGACGTCACTGTTCCTTATTCCCTGACTTCCCCAGTAATTATCCAAGTTAAGTTGAAATGTGAAATTCTTGTTCGGGATCTCACCCATCTCCTGTGTTTCCACATTTGGATGGCCCCATTCGTCGTCAAGGAGCCATATTCTCCCCCTAGTTAATCTCCTGAAGAATATACTTGAAGAATCTCTTTGGATTTTCCTCAACCTGATCTGCCAATGCTTCTTGTGGTCCCCTTTGTGCCCTCCTGATTTCCCTCTAAAGTGAATTATTCCATCCGCTATGTTCTACAATGGATTCCCTTAACCCAGCTGCCTATATGAGACACGTTTCCATTTTTTGTTGACCAGAGCCTTAATACCTACAGTTATCCAATGTATTCAACTTGTGTCAGCATTGTCCTTCACACTAACAGAAATATGGTGTCCCTGAACTCTCATTTTATCGCTCGTTTGAAAGCTTCCGACCTACCTGACGTCCCTTTACCTGCAAATAGCCTCCACAATCAATTGCCAAAAGCTCTTCACTAATACCTTCTGGATTGCGTCAAGATGAATTTTGATCTTTAACTTGTGGTACAGGCTTGTGCTTTTCCCTCGCTATTTTCAAACTAATACAATTATGCTCACTTTGCAAAGTAATGCCTCAGTCTCTTTCCCTACCTTGTTCCCCAAGGGGAGGTCAGGTTTTACCCCTTCCTGCAGTCCAAATGACTGAGACATTTTTCTTGTACATGCCTAACAAATTCCACCCATTCAAGCTTTGAGCACTCTGGCAGTCCCAGACTAGATTTGGACAGTTAAAATCCCCGACCATTCGAACCCTATCATTCTTACAGATATCCGAGATCTCCCAACATATTTGCTGCTCAAAATCTCGCTGACTGTAGGGGGCCTGTAGTACAGTCATATCAAACTGATGACCCATTCCCATTTCTCAATTGCACTATTATAGCTTCAATGGGCGTTCCCCAGGAATATCCTCTCTAAGTGCTGCAGTGATAATTCACTGATCAAAAACTCCACCCCCTCCTTTCTCACCTCCTGTTCTATCCTCCCTGTGGAATCTGTACCCTGGAACATTTAGCTCCCAGTCCTGTCCCACTCTCAGCTGTGTTTCTGCCATGTCTATAGTATTCCAGTCCCATGTTCTCATCCATGAGCCGACTGCATTTGCCTTAATTATTAGGTCTTTTATTTTGAAATAAAAGCACTTTAATCAATCAGTTTTCCCTCAATGTCTGCTGTGCTCTTTCCTGATGTTTCTACTTAAGTTCCTATCTTGAAATTCTGTCCCAGCCTCTACCTTCAGACTGCAGCCTGGCATCATCCACCTCACTATGGACAAAACCCTCACCTTTCATGTCATTTGCAAACCTACTAATGATACCTTCTGCTTTCACATCAGCGTGATGAATGTGTATAATAAACAGCAATGGCTCCCGCACAGATCCCTGTGGTACACCCGCTGGTGACAGAATTTCAATCGTAAAAACAGCCCTCCACCAGTTGTGGATCCTGTTTGCCAAATTGCCTTGGATCCCATTGGCCTGTTGGAACAGACTTCTATGTGGGACCTCGTCAAACGATGTAATGAACTCCATGTAACCCACATAATCTGCACGGCCCTCATCAAAATCCTCAATCGTAATTTCAAATAAAAATTTCAGCTGAATTTGGGAAAGGTTCTTACTCTACCATCTATTATGAGTATCCCTAATCGATCTCTGCCTTTCCAAATTTTGATTCATTCTGTACCTCAGAATTGTTCCCAATAATTTCCCTCACCCTGCTCTCTGACTATCTGCTCTGTAATTACCTGGCCTATCCCTGCTGCCCTTCTTGAACAAAGGAACCACATTAGCGATCCTCCAGTCATTCAGCACTTTACCTGTGGACAGCAAAGTATTAAATATATCCACCAGGGCCCTGGCAATCCTTACCTCCCATAGCAACCTGGGATATATTTCATTGGGCTCTGGGGATTTCTCCACCTTTAAGCCTGTGAAAACATTTGATGCCTCCTCCTTATTGATCTTAATATGTTTGAGAATCTCACCATACCTACTGAAATCTCCGGCTACAATGCCTTGCTCCTGTGTGAATACAGATGGGAAGTATTCATTGAAGACCTCACCTACTTCCTCTGGCTCCATGTACAGATTGTCCCTTTGGTTTCTTACTTTCCCCAGTAATTCTCTTATTTTAACTATACTCCTAAAATACCTTGTGGCTTTTCCTTAACACTATCTACCAAGGATGTTTAATGGCTATTGTTTGTCCTTCATTTTTAAGGAGCCCCCTTGCATAATCTCTATACTTTCGAATGGCTTCACCTGAGTTTATTGCACTGTATTTTCTTTATCAAACTCACGATGTCGCTTACCCAGTATTCGCTGGACTTGCTGCCTTTACTATTCCCTTGTCAGGACCACACTGGCCATGAATTCTCACTGTATCACTTTAACATAACACATTTGACAAATTCCACCCCATACAGGACTTTTACACTCTGGGTGGTCCAGTCATTACAGGGGAAGTTAAAATCTCCAACCAATACTACCCTATTATTTCTATCGGTACCTGCAATCTCTCTTCACATCTGCTCCTCTCGTACCTGCTGGCTATTTGGGGATCCACAACACCATCCTAGAAGACTGACCATCCCCTTTTTGTTTCTAATTTCTAACTATATGAGCTCATTTGATCACCCCGAAAGAGTATCCTATCTAAGCACAGTTGTTCTGTCCTCCCTTATCAATAAAGCAGCTGCCCCTCCTCACTTACTTGTCCTTCTGTCACGCCTGTACCTTGTGTGTCCTGGAACACTGAGCTGCCAGTCCTGCCCTTCTCTCAGCCATGTTTGTGTTATGGCTCTAATATCCCAGTCCCCAGAGCTAATCCATGCTCTGAGCTCGTCTGCCTTACCAGTCAGGTCTCGTGTGTTGAAATAAATGTCCTTTAAACCAGAAGTCTTTTCCCTCCCTATACTGTGCCCCGGATATCCGGGATAGGAAACTTGCTCTCGATGGCTGATGTATTTTCCCCTGACTGGTTGATGGTACCTCTCTTACTCAGAGTCCAAACCTCTGCCAAACTAGTTTAAACCCTCCAGGGTAAGACAAGCAAATCTCCACCCAGGGATACTGGTGCCCTTCTGGTTCAAGTCAAAGCACCAGCTTTTGGAGACCAGGTGATCATTCTCTAAGATGAAATCTTAAACTAAATTTGTTTGGTATTACACTCCATCACACTGCAATCCTGTTGCTATCAATTCTGGGCCTGATTATTGTGCTCCACAACCACCTGATGAAGCAGCGCTATGAAACCCAGTGCCTCCAAATAAACCCGCTGGACTGTAAGCAGGTGTTGTGTGATTTTTAACATTGTCCATTCCAGTCCAACACCAGCTCCTCCACATCATGCTCCCATCAACTGGGTGAGTGTTTTTGAAGGAAAAGGAATGACTGGCAAATGGGAGGTTTTTGAAAGTGTGATCTCTAGAATCCAATATGTACCTGTTAGAGTGAAGGGAAAAGCTGGCAGGTTTAGAGATCCCTGGCTGATGGGGGATATTGAGGCTCTGTTCAAGGAAAAAGAAGTCGGCACACATTGTCTTCGATGTTACTGTATCTACGTAACCTTTTCCAGTCCTAAAAACACGATCACTCAGGAGAGACTCGACAATCCTCTCAGGTCCCTGCAGCACTCCCGATCTGTATAACCCACTGAAAGCCTGTGATTCTCCCGATCCAGTTCTCACAAGACTCACTCTCTGTGTAACATCACCCCATCGCTAGCACCCACCCTTTCAATGTAAGCCCCTCCTGTATCTCCATCCATTTACTCATCTCTATAACCTTCTCCAGATCTTACACCCCTATCTGTGTAAATGTCACCCTCCCCTACAACCCTTTCTGGAGTTGGTTACTAATGCTTCCTTATCTGTGAAACTGTCTCCAAACAAAATTACTGCCCTTCGGGAAAATCTGTCAGACTCCATAACCTTCATATCTAAATAATCTGCAGAAGTAAAACTTCATGTACCTATAAACATCTTCAGTCATGACTACCCTCCATATCTCTGTTTGGTCCACCAGTTTATAGGAACCACTTTATCTCTGACATCTGCTCCATTCACCGAAAATCCTCCCTGTCCGTGTAAACCGTTCCATCCTACTAACACCCTTCTCCCTGAAAACTGCTCCATCCCTCCCAACCTCTCCATCTTCATGAACATATGTAGACCGTACAGCTCTCCACATTTCTATAACACCCTGTGGTTCTATGTGCTCCCTGTGAAACCAACTCCAGTCCCCACAACTCTCCCAGTCTGTGTCATTTTCTCCAGGTCAGATTATTGCTGTTTCTGTTGCCTCTGATAATCCTGGTAAACACTTCCTAATGTATCTATTCATTCAGACCCCATCCTCTTCAGCCTCCTGAAACCTCTTCCTGCCATTGTAACCCTCCCTATTAAAACACAGAACAGTACAGCACAGTACAGGCCTTTCAACCCTCAGTGTTGTGTCAAGCTTTTATCCTATTATACGATCAATCGAGCCTGCAGGCCATTGAAAGAACAAAGAAAATCACAGCACAGGAACAGACTCTTCAGGCTGCTAAGCCTCCGCTGAGCCAGATACTCTGTCTAAACCTGTCGCCTATTCCGTCGCCTATTTGGTGAGGATCTGTACCACTTTGCTCCCTACACATTCATACATCTGTCTGGATACATCTTAACTGATGTTATAATTCCCGCCTGTACCATCTCCGCTGGCAAAATTTTTCCAGGCCCCCATCACTCTCTGCGTGAAGATCTTTCCACACATATCTCCCCTAAACCTTTCCCCTCTCACTGTGAACTCGTGACGCCTAGTAATTGACCCCCACACTCTGGGGGAAAATATGCTTCTTGCTATCCACCTTGTTTATGCATGCCATGATTTTGCAGACCTCAATCAGGTCCCCAGTCAACCTTTGTCTTTCAAATGAAAATAATCCAAAACTATTCAATCTTTCCTTATTGCTAGCGCCCCCTATACCAGACAACATCCTGGTGAACCTACTCTGCACCCTGTCCAAAGCATGCACATCCTTTTAGTCATGTGGAGACCAGAACCGTACATAATATTCTAAACCAAAGTCCTGTACAACTGAAACATGACCTGACAACTCGTGTACTCAAAACCACGTCCAATGAAGGAAAGCATGCCGTATGCTGCCTTGACCACTTTACTGACCTGCGTTACCACCTTCAAGGAACAATGGACCCAGATCTTAATTTTCCCCAGGACCTTCCCACTTACTGTATAATTCACTTTTGAACTGGATATTCCGAAATGCATCACCTCGCATTTGCCCGGATTGAACTCCATCTGCCATTTCTCTGCCCGCCCCTCCAATCTATCTATATTCTGCTGTATTATCTCACATTCCCCTTCACTGTCTGCTACTCCACCAATCTTAGTGTCATCTGCAAACTTGCTAATCAAGGAACCGATACCTTCCTCCAAGTCTACCAACATTCAGCTCCTCACCACCATCCCCCTCCCCTTACAGGGGAAGGATCCTGACCCTAACAACCACGAGAGACTGACTGACCGTATCCAAGCTCCCGGACTGGGATCTGAGATTCCCCCTGACTCCCTGTGCTAGGCACCGTGACTGACTGTGGACAATGATACCAAGCTCCCTGGGTTCGTGTTTGCACTAAACACCAAGACAATGCAGCAGGTGGGTGAGCCTGGTAGCTGTAGCTGAAGGGTAACACTGCTAAAGGCAGGGTGACGTAAGGCAATAATTATGTGAGCATTCAATTCAGCTCACAGTGAATCTGTACAAACACGGAGTGAGCAGCCCAGAGGGACAGTCCATGAGCTGGGTGTGTATCCCTGAGCACAGTATCCTTGCAGCAGCATTGAGTGTGAACAAACACGGAGTGAGCAGCCCACAGGGACAGTCCATCAGCTGGGTGGATGTTCCTGAACACAGTGTCCTTGCAGCAGCATTGAGTGTGTACAAACACGGAGTGAGCAGCCCAGAGGGACAGACCATGAGCTGGGTGTGTGTCCCTGAGCACAGTGTCCTTGCAGCAGCATTGCAATGAGAGCTGTCAGTGCACCCTGAGCTGCAGCATTGAAGTACAGAAGCGTACTGTCAGTGGGTCAGAGATCTGCTGGGATGGCATGGTGAGGCTGACATATGTCAGATGCCAACATTGGAGGATATGTAGTACACGCAGCTTTTGTCTGTGCAGTGTCCCCTGAGACGCTGGTGTCCAAGACAGAAGGCCACAGGAGCGAGGGTCACGATGGTGTCACCAGATACCAGCTCTAACATTCATGTCAAACTGTCCAAATTGAGTTTCCCCACAGTGGGAGGGAGGACATGAACCTGAAAATTAATGAGGAGAGATCTGCATGAATGGGGCTCTGATCATCAGGAGTTATTCAATCAGCAACTGGCCACTATCTTATTGAAATCTTGTCTTGACCTGTACAGCACAGGAACAGGTTTGTCAGCCCACTAAGTTGCACTGATACTTGATACCTTTAGCAGTTATAAAATGTTGTAAATCATTATATTCCCTGCTAACTCATGTACATGTCAAGATACCATCATTGCTGTTGTATCTTCTTCTACAGCCTCCTCCATCAGTGCATTCCAGGCACTTCCTCATTCTGTCTGGAACACAGCAAAAAAAAACTAGCTTCTCATATCTCCTTTAAACTTTCCCCAATTACCTAAAACTTATGCCCCCTAGCAATTAATATTTCTACTCTGGGAAAAAAAAATGTCTCCAACTGTCTATTCTATCCACACCTCTCATCATTTTGGAAACCTGTAACAGGTTCCACTTATGTCTAATATCCTCCAAACCAGACAACATCCTAGTAAACGTATTTCAAACCCTCTCCAATACCTCGACATCCTTTTGCTGATCTGGTAATCAGTCCTGCACACAATATTCTAAATGATGCCGAAACATAGTTCTATCCAGCTGCAATATGTAACAATGTTTCCCTGTGTTGCTACTTTCAGGGAACTATAGACCTGTATGCCCAGATCCCTTCAATGTTGAAGCTACTTAGAGATCTTTCATTTATTGTATATTTCTCTCCTGCAGAAGACTTTCTCAAAGGTATCAACTCGCAATTGCCCATTTCAAATTCCATCTGCTTTCTCTCCATCCAAGTCTCCAGCCCACGTATATCCTGCTGCATCATCTGCCAATCATCCTGACAATCTGCAACTCCCCCAATCTATTCACGCATATCCAGAACGAAACAAAATACCCTTCCACCACTACTGACTGCTATGACCAAGCAGTTCTCTGTCTATGTTACTGACTGACCGCAGATTCCTATTTCACATCACCTTTTGTATGAGCCTGCTATAAGGAACTAAATCAAAGGCCTTGCATAGGTCCATATGGCCACCATCCAGCTCCATGCCCTCATCAATCACTTTTGCCACTTTCTCAAAACATTCAATCACGTTTGTGTGACACAATTTTTCCCACACAAAGCTGTGTTGCCCATCGTGAATATGTACATATTTTTCCAAATGTGAGTCAGTCCTATCACTTAGAATCTCCAAGATTTTCCTTCCCACTGATGTAAGGCTCTCCGAGCTGAAATGCCTGGAATTATCCATGTTGCCCTTCTTCTACCAAGGAACGTAGTGGCTATTTTCCAGTTCTCTGGAACCTCTGCTGTCACTGAAGCGCAAACCAAGTGTGTGCACAAAGTCTCAGCAATTTAATCCCTCGATCCCTTCAGTATTCCGGGATTAATCCCATCATATCATGTAGACTTGTCGACCTTAATATTTTTCAAAACACCCAACACAGCCTCCATTTTTAATTTCAAAATGACACCGGATATCAGCATATCCATCTCTTGACTCACCAGCCACCATGTCCTCCTCCTTTGTGAATACTAATAAAAAGTATTTATTAAGGACTTCACCCCCTTCCTCCAGCTCCATGCATTAATTCCCTCCTTTGTCCTTGATCAGGCGTACTCTTTCCTTGGCTACTCTGTTCCTCCTAATAAACTACTTTGGCATTTTCCATAATACTGTTTTATAAAGATGTTTCATCATGCTTCTTCGTCCTCCCAATTATTTTCCTTTACGTTTTTCCTGCCTGTTATCATGTTTTTCAAGGCTTCTGAATGTCTTCAGTTGCCAAACTCCAAGATGTGCTTCGTTTTTCTTTTTGACTGAACTGACAATTTCTCTTGTCCTTAAACTTTCCCAAATCTTGCCATCCTTACCACCCTGTCTCCATGACCAGATCTCACATCCCTGAATATAGTAACATCGAGAAGGGTCTGATGGACTTCTCAGACAATTCTCCAAGATACATCACAGTAGCCCTCATTGTGGAGGCCCTTTAATCTTTAATTGAAACTCAGAACCATATACAAACCTTCGACAGTTTCTATTGCTTGCCTTTTATATTCCGTATTTTACTTTTCCTTCTCTGGTCTGAAAAGAAATCTGCTAAAGATGACTTGATATTTCTTGACAGCATAATTTCACAAACACTGTTTGATTTCTAATTTAGTTTTGAATCTCACCCCTCCATATTCCGCACTCCTCTCGTCATTCTGTAGTATTACGTTCCCGTTGTGTGAGGTAAGGTTTCCTGTTCTGTCTTTATTTTCCTAGATTTCAAGGGGGCTCTGGATTTAGCAGCCTGACCCTTTTCACTTTATGAGAACACATTTTCTTACAACCACTTTAATCTCCTCTCAGACTACGGCCACTGCTCTGATTCTGATTTATCTTCTAGTTACTTGTTTCTGTTTACTTGAAGAAATAAGTTTAGACAGTGTCTTTTAGTCTAGCTTTGTCCTTTACAATACTTGTGTTAAAATCAAATGAATTATGATTACTATTCCCTAAGTATTGTCCTTTTCTTTCCAGATGGCAATGGTAATGACTGCGGATGGTGCTAACTGAGGAAATATCAATGTATTCATACCTGCTGCTGAGTGTCGGTGGTGCAGTGAGGGAGCTTTTATGGATGTGGACTATTTGATAGTGGAATCACTGACATCTGTCCATTACTTGCTGCTGGTGCTGTCAGAATAAAAGTCGTCCCGTTTTGCAGCTCGCGGTCTGGCTGGTGATGCTCCCAGCATGTTCTTCTGCATTCAACACTGACTCAGTTACTGTAGAGTGGGAGATATATTGGGCCGTGATGGTTACTGTACAGTGGGAGGTATGTGGGCCCGTGATAGTTACTGTACAGTGGGAGGTATATCTGGCCGTGATAGTTACTGTACAGAGGGAGGTATGCTGGGCCGTGATGGTTACTGTGCAGTGGGAGGTATGTCGGGCCGTGATGGTTACTGTTCAGTGGGAGGCATATGGGGCCGCGATAGTTACTGTACAGTGGGAGGTATTTCGGGCCGTGATGGTTACTGTACAGTGGGAGGTATGTCGGACCGTGATGGTTACTGTACAGTGGGAGGTATGTCGGGGTGTGATGGTTACTGTAAAGTGGGAGGTATGTCGGGCCGTGATGGTGACTGTACAGTGGGAGGTATGTCTGGCCGTGATAGTTACTGTACAGTGGGAGGTATGTCGGGCTGTGATGGTTACTGTACAGTGGGAGGTATGTCGGGCCGTGATGGTGACTGTACAGTGGGAGGTATGTCGGGCTGTGATGGTTACTGTACAGTGGGAGGTATGCCGGGCCGTTTCGGTTACTGTACAGTGGGAGGTATGTTTGGCCGTGATGGTTCCCTTACAGTGGGACGTATATCGGGCTGTGATGGTTACTGTACAGTGGGAGGTATGTCGGGCTGTGATGGTTACTGTACAGAGGGAGGTATGTTGGGCCGTGATGGTTCCTGTACACTGGGACGTATATCGGGCCTTGCTTGTTACTGTACAGTGGGAGGCATCTCGATCCAGGAAGTTGCAGACTCAATGGGTTGTACAGAATATGATTGCGCTGCTGCCGATGAGCCATTTTATCTCATGGATGCATCGTCATTGATTGCTTAATCTGTTTAAATCTGTACCATTCAGTATGTCATGGTGAGGAGGGTCTGCAAAATGTGAAGTTAGCCCTTGCTTCCTATAAGGACTGTGCAGTGAACATTGTTACTGATATAGGAAATGGAGGGGCGTATCTGCAGCACGCAGATCAGTGATGATATGGTCAATTATAGGTTTCCCTTTTATTGGTTCCCCATAACCTGCCACAGAGCAGTCTAGCCGCCACAGGATCCAGCATCAATGCTGAGCACTATCATTATATTAGATTCCATAGAGTGTGGGAACAGACCCTTCGGCCCAACCAGTTCACACCAACCCTCCGAAGAGCACCCACTACCATGGCCAATTCACCTGAGCTGCATTTCTTTAGACTGTGGGAGGAAACCCACACAGACACAGGGAGAATGTGCAAACACCACACAGGCAATTGCCCGAGGTTGAAATCAAATCTGGGTACCTGATGCTGTGAGGCAGCAGTGCTAACCACTGAGTCACCATGCTGCCCTATACTGACTATATACCGAGGAGCTGCCCTATTCTGCCTGGCCGTGCCCTTTCAGGGGACAGAACCTACCAGAGAGGATGGTGATGTTATCTAGGACATTATCCTGATCACATAATCTTGCTTTCCAGACAATATCTGATTGTTGCTTGATTAGTCTGTGGGAAATATACAACAAGTCACTTTTACATTTTGTATAATAAAGAGTTAATATCACTTTATTTCTTACATATTTAAAAATAAACCAAACATCATTTTTTTCAGTTAAAAGCAATTGAAGTGAACAATAATTGATTTACCAGAGCGCACACCTAACTATTACAGTTCAGTGACTGTAGTAAACAGCCGATTGATGTTCAGATCAGTGAACACACCATCTTGCAGGCAGCAAAGCTGCTCGAAATGACATTGAGGAAAAACCTACATTCAGGCACAGTGTTACTGGCCCTCACCATGACCTCCAAAACACTGGCCATCTCCAAAATCTGTCCAGAGAGCTTCCAAACTGGAGCTGGGCAGTTACTGACATAATCCCTCACAATGGACTGGTTAGAGACATACCTGAACAACGGGAAGAGGTGTGCGGGGCAGACAAGTATATCTCTTCTGGTGTGCCACCTAAACTCTGTAATTCTGAACCTTGGACCTGATCCTGACTGAACCCAACCAGCCTGAGCTCACAAAACCCAAAGCATAGTGTCTAGCATTGGGCATGTTTGGACAATATTTTTCATTTTAATTTATTCATAGAATATGATTGGTTCAGTATTTATTGTCAGTCCCTTGTTGCCCTTGAGAAGGTGGTGGTGAGCTGCCGCACTAAACCACTGCAGTCGATGTGTTGTCGTTAGACTTGCAATACCATTCTGGAGGACAGTGAAACAGTGACACTGAAGGAACAGCAATATATTTCCCAATCAGGATGTTGGGTGGCTTGTATCAGAATGAGAGCATGGTCAGGCATCCATATGTCTGCTTCTCTTGTCCTTCTTGATGTTTGTGGTTTCGGGGGTACGTTATAAGGAGTCTTGGTAAATTTCTGCAGGGCACCGTGTAGATGGCAGGAATTGCTCCTACTGAGTGTCAGTGGATGAGGGATGAAGCTGCACTCACACAGGCAAATGGGGAGGGGCGGGTATTTCATCACATACACATTCAACATGTGTCTTAAAGAGAGGGGACAGGCTTTCAGAAATCATGCGGTAAATTATTAGATTAGATTACTTACAGTATGGAAACAGGCCTAATAAGTCCACACCTACCTCCGAAGAGAAACCCACCCACCCATGCTCCCCTACATTTACCCCTTCACCTAACAATATGGGCAAATACGCATGGCCAATTCACTTAACCTGCACAACTTTGGACTGTGGGAGGAAACCGGAGCAAACCCACGCAGACACGGAGGGAATGTGCAAACTCCACTCGGACATTTGCCCGAGACAGGAATTGAAGCCGGGTCTCTGTCGCTGTGATGCAGCAGTGCTTACCACTGTGCCATCGTATTTATGCAGGATTCCTAGCTCCTGACACATTCCTGTAGCCAATTAACTTACATATGTCAAAATGAGTGCCGCTGGAAAAGCACAAGAGGTCAGGCAGCATCTGAGGTACAGGAGAATCGATGTTTTAGCATAAGCCCTTCACAGGAATGGGTAATGAATTTATATGATCAGTCCAGCTCTGGTTTACAGTAATCCCTGGGATATTGCTAGGTGGATGTTCAGTGATGGTGGTGGCATTGACCGTTAGAGGATGTGGTTCAGTTCTGTATTGTTAGAGGTAATTGTTATCTGGAAGTAGTCCTTGTCACTGTTAAGCACATACCTGCATATTTCCAGGTCCTTGTTGCATTTGGATAAGGATTGCTTCAGTATCTGAGTAAATTACGAATGGTGCTGAACATTGTCCAATCATTGGCAAGTATCCCAGCTTGTGACTTTAATGTATAGCGACGGCCATTTATGATTGGGCCTAGGCCAGAGAGCACACTTATAGCTCACTGAGCTATACTGTCCCTCTCGCTGGGTTAGGAAACTGGCTTCTAGTTCCACCTGCTCAAAAGGTGTCTAACAACATATCTGAGCAGAATAATGTTACAGGATCTTCCCCAATGAGCTGAGCGAGGACTTGGTTAGCTCAATCAGTTGGACAGCTAGTTATTAATACCAACAGTGTGGATTCGTTTCCTTCACTGACTGGTGTGTCTCAAGGACTGTCCTACTCAACCTCTCCCTTACTTGAGGCATGATGACTGTCCTGTTAAACTACCACCAGTTGTCTCTGTCTAATGAGAGAGCACTCCTATCATTCTGCAGGAGTATGGTGACTTACCTTTCCATTTTTGATCTTCAGACTTACTCGAACACCAACACAGGGGAACTGCTGCAGAGATGGCTGGTCTCCCCCAACCCCAGCCACCTTCCTTTGTACCAGGTATAACTTCAGTCAGAGCAGACGATTCCTATTTGCTCCAGTTTTGCCGTAAATTCTGGATACGGCACTTGGCCAAGTGCAGTTATGACGATGTTAAAAGTGCAGTCACTGCCGCCTTACCTCTAGACTTCAGCTGTGTAATTTCTTGTTGTACATCGTTAAACCAAGGCTTCAATGAGCCCAAGGGATGAGAGCCCAAACTGAGCTTCAGTGAGTAGGTTGGCGCTGAGGAAGTGCTGCATGATCCCACTGTAGATTCCAATAACATTCCAATATTTTATTAGTGATAGGGATTAGAGCAATGGGGCAGTCATTGATTGCCTGATGTTTGGTCTGTGTGTGTACAGGACACACCCGGATCGTTCCCCAGATTGTCAGGTATATGCCAGTGAGGTATCCCAGCAGGAGCAGCTTGAATGCAACGTTCTCAGGCCCCACAGCCTTTGCATTTCCCATCCGTCCAGCCACTTGGAGATAACCCACAAAATGATTTGAATTAGCTGAAGATTGCTATCTGGAGGAAAATAAAATAGATCATCCCATCGATACTTCTGCCTGACCATTGATGTAAATGTTTCAGCCTTAGATTTTCTGTTGTTGTGCTGAGCCCTTCCATCGTTAAGGAACGTGGTATTTGTGGATCCTCCTCCTCCAGAGAGTTGTTTGATTGACCTCACAATTCAAGCTGACAACATATGACAGGATTGCTGAGACTAGGTGTGATTTGTTGGTGAGATCTGTCTGTCACGAGCTGGTTAGGCTACTTGGTGAGTAAGTGGTCCTGTTTGGTGAGTAAGTGGTCCTGTTTGGTAATGTCACCTCATTGTGAGGTGTACCTGGTGCTGCCTTTTGCAGGCCCTCCTGTATTCTCCATTGAACAAGGGCTTATCTCCTGGCCTGATGGTCAGGGTAAAGTGGAGCAGATGCCAGACAATGACAGTGAAAATTGTGGTCGAGTATTATTCTGCTGCTGGTGGTAATAACCCGGACGACCTCACACAGGCCAGTGCTGAGTACTAGGTCCCTTCAAAATCTGTCCCATTTAGCATGGTGGTAGTATCTCTCACATGGGCGCTCATGTACACGCGCACACACAGACACACACACACAGAGACACACACAGACAGACACCACTGTTCCCAATACGGTCATCGATCAATGTGTCTGCTGCCAGTAGGTTTCTCCCTCTCAGTTGCCCCCGCCGCCATTCCCACACCACCCCCACACACCACACCCCCGACCCAGTGCAGACCCAGTCTCGCAGCTATGTCCTTTTTTTGAACTGACCATCTTTATCAGCAGTGCTGCTGCTGAACCTGTCTTGGTGGTGTTTATGAAATGGCCCACCAACTATGTCAGTCTCTGAGATTCCTGCAAGTGTTGTTTAATGTGGAGGGACATTGATCCATCAGTTGAAGGAGGGGAGTCAGCAGGAGGTTTCCGTGTCAGTGTTTGATCTGACACCGTGAGGCTGAGGGAGGGGAGTCAGCAGGAGGTTTCCGTGTCAGTGTTTGATCTGACACCGTGAGGCTGAGGGAGGGGAGTCAGCAGGAGGTTTCCCTGTCAGTGTTTGATCTGACACCGTGCGACTGAGGGAGGGGAGTCAGCAGGAGGTTTCTGTGTCAGTGTTTGATCTGACACCGTGAGGCTGAGGGAGGGGTGTCAGCAGGAGGTTTCTGTGTCAATGTTTGATCTGACCCCGTGAGGCTGAGGGAGGGGAATCAGCAGGAGGTTTCTGTGTCAGTGTTTGATCTGACCGCAAGAGGTATTGTTATGTCTCTTTGTTGCTTTAGCAGTCTGGTGGACATCTCTCTCAATTCTGGCATAAGCTCCAATGCATTCGGACAGAGGAGTTTGCAGGATCTACAGTGCCTTTTATTTTTATTACTGTCAACAGAAGGGCTTCTCCTGTGTGTGACACTGACTCTTTGGCTCACCTGATTGGACACTCCAAGGTCTCACTCCTTCAATTACTCTCTGTCCCTTGTCTGTCCATTCATCAACCAATCTATCACTGTAAATATCTGCTGATTCTTCCTCCTCCCTATCTCTTTAAACTCCTCCAAACTCTATACCCCTCCCTATATCTGTAACGTCTTCCAAACCCTACACCCCTCACTATCTCATTAAATACCTCCAAACCTTACACCCGTCCCTGTCTCTCTAGTCTATTTCATCCCCATACCCCTCCTATTTCTGTTACTTCCTCCAAACCTTACTCTATCCCCACATCTAAACTCCTCCAAATGCCACACCTCCCTACTTCTGTAACTTCCTCCAAACCCAACACTCCTCCCTATCTCTCTCACCTACTCCAGCCCCCATAACAATCCCTATCTCTGCAATCTCCTCCAAACCCAGATCCTTCCTTTTCTCTCTAAACTCGTCCGAACCCTATTCCACTCCCTGGCTCTCTTAACTCCTAAAAACAGAGGTCCCTCCCAACACGCTAACATCCTCCAAACCCTGCACCCCTGCCTATCTCTCTGATATCCTCCAAATCCTACACCCAATCCTGTCTCTCTAACCTTCTCCAAAGCCGACTTCCCTCCTTACCTCTCTAAACTTGTCCAAACCCTATACCCTCCCTATCTCTCTGACATACTCCAAACACTATACACTCCCTATCTCTCCAATACTCTCCACCTCCTTCGCCACTCCCTATTGCTGCAACCTACTCTAAATCCAGATCCCTCCCAATCTCTCTAATCACCTCCAAAGCGTACTCACCTCCCTACCTCTCTAACCTCCTTCAAATCCAACACCAATCTCCATCTCTCTAATATTTTCCAACTCCTTCACGCCCCACTCCCGACCTTTTTAAACCTCATCCAACCACTAGACTGTCATGATCTCTGTAACCTCCTCCAACATTTCCATACCATCCCATAATTCTGGCATTATCTCGTACCTCTACCTTTTATTATGTATATAACCTCCATAAACACGTTTAGTTTAGTGATGGAAAGCGATAGGTGCATGCCACAGGCCAAGTGTTATCAATGGGGGAAGGGCAATTGTAACACAATTAGGCGGGACTTATGATGCATAGAATGGGGTAGCAAAATGCAGGGGATGGTGATAACCGAAATGTAAAGCTGGTTTAAAGAACAGACATTGTGTGTCCTTGAATAGCATGCCCCTATCAGGCAGGGAGGAAGTGATAATGTAAGGGAACCGTGGTTTACTACAGAAATTACATCTGTTGTTAAGAAGAACAAGGAGGCTTATGTGACGATGAGACGATGGAGAATTTCAGATTAGCTAGGAAGGATTTAAAGAAAGAGTTAAGAAGAGCAAAGAGAGGACATGAGTAGTCTTTAGCAAGTCGAATAAAGGAGAATCCTAAAGCTTTGAATAGGTACGTTAGGAAGAAAATAATGACTAGGGTAGGAATAGAGCCAGTCAAAGACAGATGTGGGACGTTGAGTATGGATTCTGTGGAGATCGGAGAGGTGCTAAACGATCATTTCTCACTGGTTTTCGCTGAGGGAAAGGAGAATATTATAGAGAAGAATGAGGTGCGAGATATTTGACGAGCAAGTGTCGAGGTTGGTAAGGAAGAGGTGTTATCAAATCGAGAAACAGTGAAAATGAAAACGTCTCCTGAAACTGATGAGATTTATTCGAGCATTCTCTGGGGCATTAGGGAAGATTTTTTCGAGACTTTGGCTTTCATATTTGAGTCTTCATTGTTTTCAGGTTTAGTACCAGAGGACTAGAGGATTGCAAATGTTTGCCCTTGTTCAAGAAGGGCACTCCAGATGACCCAGGCCATTACAGACCAGTGAGCCTTATGTGTATGTAGGAAATATTTGGAAAGGATTATAAGAGATAGGATTTATCATCATCGAGCAAGCAACAATTTGATTGCAAATCGTCAACATGGTCATGTCTCTCAAACCGCATTGAGATTTTTGAGAAGGTGACCAAGCATGTGTAAGAGGCTAAGGCAGTTAACGTGGTGTACATGGACTTCAGGAAATCCTTTGATAATATTCCACATGGTAGGCTGTTGTAGAAAATGCAGAGGCATGGGATTGAGGGTGATTTAGCAGTTTGGATTGAAATTGGCTTTCTGTAAAAGGCATCAAGTGGTGGTTGATGGAAAATATTCAGCACAGAGTCCGGTTATTATGGTGCACCATAAGGATCTATTTTGGGAACACGACTGTTTGTCATTTTTATAAATGACTTAGATGCAGGCAGAGATGGATGGGTTAATATGTCTACAGATGACACTAATGTTGGAGGAGTAGTGAACAGTGTAGAAATATTTTGCGGGTTGAAGGGGCACTTGGACAAACAGCAGAATTGGGCTGAGAGGTGGCAAATGGAGTTTCAATGCAGCTAAATATGAGGTGATACATTTTCGGAAGAATACCAGGAAGGCAGAATACTTGGTCAATGGAAAGATTCTTGGTAATGTAGATGTGCAGATGGATCTTGGTTTCCATGTACATAGATCCCTGAAAGTTGCTACCCAGGTTGATAGTGCTGTTAGGAATACAGTGTGTTAGGTTTTATTGGTAGAGGTATTGACTTCTGGAGCCGTAATGTCATGCTGCAACTATGCAAAATGCTAGTGTGGTCACTTGGAATATTGTGTGCAGTTCTGGTCGCCCCATGACAGGAAGGCTGTGAAAGCATTAGAAAAGGTGCAGTGGAGATTTACCAGGATGATGCGTGGTCGGGAGGGAAGGTCTTATGAGGAAAGGCTGAGAAACTTGGGTATGTTCCCATTGGAGAGAAGAAGGCTAAGAGGGGATTTGAAAGAGACATACAAGATGATCAGAAGATTAGATAGAGTAGACAGTTAAAGCCCTTTTCCTCAGATGATGACATCAGCTTGTACGAAGGGGCATAGCTACAAATTGTGGGGTGGCAGGTTTAAGACTGATGTCAGAGGCTGGTTCTTTACTCAGAGAGTGGTAAGAGCATAGAATGCCTTGCCTGCCAATGCACTTAACTCAGCCACGTTAGCGGGATTTATACAATCCTTGGATAAGCACATGGATGATGATGGGATAGTGTAGGGGGATTGGCTTAGATTAGTTCACAGGTCAGTGCAACATCGACGGCAAAAGGGCATGTTCTGCGCTTTATTGTTCTATGTTCTATGAACACTTACATCTTCCCTATTTCAGTAACCACACCCAGTCACTACAGCCCTCTTCATCTCTGTACCTCCTCCACCCACTTCATCCTTCTCTATCTACGTAAACTCTTACAACCACACTACCCCTCCTCACCTCTGTGAATTTCATTCATCATTGATGGTCTTCCTGACCTCTGTCACCTCCTCCAGCCTCTCCACACATCCCGATATCATTGACATCCTCCAACATCTAAACCTATTCTTAATTTCATAACCTCTACCCACACATACATCTTCCAGCCCTCCACCCCTACTGATCTCTGTGATCTCTTGCAGTATCTTCAGTCCTTCCTATCACTGTGGCTTCCTTCATCACGTATATCCTTCCATATCTCTGGACCCACTCTAGCAATTACATACTACCCTCTCGCTATAAACGTCACAAGCTCCTCCATTCCTCCCTGCCTTCGGAAACACTTACAGACCCTACAGCCTTCTCTAATTTTGTAAAGTCTTCCAGCACATACACCCGTCCCTATCTAGGTAATCTCTCGGTTCTATTGCAGCTTCCGCACATCTGTAACACCCTCCTCAACCTATTCCTCCATATCACCGTAACTTTATCTAACCTGAAGCTCCTCCATATCTCTGAGAACTTTTCACTGTATTCATTGACATGCATCCACAATCTTTGAGTTGGCGAATACTAAATATTCTGAGACCCATGGAGGGATATAATTTCACATCATCCCTTAGTCCCAGATAAGTTGCCCCTTATCCTGAGATCCTTTCATCTTGTTTTGGATTTCCAGACCCACAGAAATAATTTCTCAGCATCGGCCCTATCAAGCTCTTTCCACTCAGATGCGTTCTCACCTCAAACAAATCACTTCTCCACTTCCTGAGACTCAAAAATATCGATTAAATCTATTCACAAATGCAGCAAGGGACACTCAGATGCCAAACAGTGAAACATTTCTGTATTATTTATTAATAGGTATCAGACATTGCTGGGTGGGCCAAAATTTATTGCCCATACACCCATCACTATCTGGGCAATCTCTCTGTTTTGTTCCAGCTTCCCTATATCTGTATCATTCTCCTGCACCTATACCTCTCTATTTCTGTCAGCTCCTCTAACCCTGAGCTCCTCCTTGTCTCTGTGAACTTTTCACTGTTTTCATTCACATTGCATCACCAATTCTTAAGATGGTGTATACTAAACACTCTTATACCCTTTGATTGAAATGATTTCACATCCTTCTCAGACCCAAATAAATTGCCCATTATCCCGAGACGCTGTTATCGTATTTTGGACTCCCTGACCCACAGAAATAATTTTTATAACATCTGCCTCAGCAAGCCCTTGCAATTCAAAATCTTTTATATTTCAATCAAATCAGGTATCCATTTCCTGAAACTCAAGAATATAGACCAAATTTATTCTTAAAGTGAAATCCAGATTGCAAGCTGTGAAACATTAGTGTATTATTCCGTGACAGGTATCAGCCATTGCTGGCTGTGCCATCATTTATTACCCATAGACTGTTGTTCTAGACAAGGTGGCAGTGCGCTGACTGCCATTTGCAGTCAGTTTGGTGCCGGGACACACACAATAATGTGAGGGAAAGAAAGCCAGGGTATTCATCAAGTGAAACCCATGGAATTGAGATGTATTTCCTCAAGTTCAGTGTTACACTTTCTACATTCTGGTCGGGATTGCATTGATCTGCTTACTTTATAGCTGTTTTAAGCTTCTTTTTACTTTGTTATTCAGCTCTGAATATTTGCAGATGTTGAAGGTTCTGTGGGCTCGTTATCCTTCATTGGATCTTAGTTTGTAAAATATCGGGCCCATACTCTCATCAAATCCATTTTGAGCATGAACACCACTCCCCACTCCATGCTGTTCAGCTACAGCTTTACCGAGAATTAGAATTCCCCCATTTAAAAGGCATCTGGATGTACATATGATTAGGAAGGGTTTGGACGGATATGGGTCAGGTGCTGGCAAGTGGGACTAGATTAGATTGGGTCCAGAACTAAACCATCACTTGTATCTTCCACATGCTGATACAAGAAGGTCTCAGCAATAAATTTCAAAGTATTTCTCCCCTCTTAAAAGCATGTGACTGCCCCAATAAATGTTACATATTGAAAAACATAAATAAAATTACACTCTTATTGTTTTTTAATACACTACAGCGATTGGTTACGCATTGGCTCATGAATTTTTTCCTAACTGCCGATCTTTAATATGATCCTAGAAATTATCTGTCATCTTTTTATTCTAATTGCAATCCTTGAATCCTCAGTTGAAGGCCCGACCAAGATAATGTCCCTCTTTACAGCAGTAATTGATTCCTTAATTAACGAAACAACAGCATCTCCTGCCTATTGTTCCTATGCTACAGAATACAGAGTTGCCAATCCTGACCTCCTTCAACCACATCTCTTATGTCAAAAAAAGTCACAATTTCATGTGTCAATCTATTCCCATATCACATCTGTCTGACATAATAATCCTAGCACTAAGGTAAAGGACATCCAGCCTGGAGTATAATACCAGGAACAGTCTGTACTCGTCTGTACTTCAGAGTTCTATAACCATTTTTTTTTAATCAGGCTACCCAATCTACGAACCAAAACTGTAAATCTAAAACAGTAAGAAGCAATATTTGTTGAATCATCTTTTTTTTAATCGATGCATCAAATGCTACTTTCCCAAACTGAGCGATCACCTCCACATACCACATTTTTTGGTGATTAATTCCCCACCCAGTGTGCAAGGGTGCAGTGGGCAATGTTGATTAAGTCCCTCCACAAGTGCATGTATTCCCAGCGATGCTGCTGGAGTGTGCAGGGTACTGGCTTGTGCTGACCCTTTGTGAACAATAATCACTCTCCCTCTGGTAGATCAAATCTGCCTCTCATCATGTGTAGTATCTCACAGAAAATGGTTATTGCCTTCCTATGTTTTCCATTCCATGATCCCCAGGATATTGAGAGTCATATTGGCTCAGGAAGTCAGCACCACATGTAGCCCTGAAATGTAAAGTCAGTAAGTGGGTTGAACAGGCCATTATGGAGTAGACCACCTGAGATGAAGCACTGACTGTTTCTCCCAGGTAGTGGATTCTCATCAATTGGGGAATGGGGTAGGGAGTGAGGGGAGGAAGCTGGGGAGTGGCGTTAGGTCGAGACTTGCACTTATGGTGCCCATTGTTACATTCAACTGAGTGTTAGTACAATGTGTGTGTGGTGACATACATCAGACAAAATCCACACAGTTCAGTTATTAAAGTGGTTCTCGGCTTGGCATTCGCTGCTGGTTCCCTCAGATGCACTCTGCAGGACTGATCTCGATCGAAACCCATTCAAAAGCAGGTTGGGTGACCCTTGTATTAATCACTGATCATCTACACAGAAATTCAATTTTATTTTGACACTGATGAGTGTGAAGGTGACATATACTGCTTATGGCTTTAGAATGTTCACTGTGAGACACAGTGTGCTACAGGAGACAGTCAAATTGTAAATTTCTTCATCCTGCATCTGGTGCAGCGTGCAAATATCTGGAATCTAGGAGGAAAGCCAGATGCTGTCAAGTGGCTTGTGCGGTGTGTTCTAGCAAGACATACCCATATACCTGCTCCCTGGAACAGGCTGAGAGTGAAGATGAATTTGTAAGATCTGTTTGCTGTCAGTCATTGGCAACTAATGTGGACAGCATGTGTGTCTACACTAAGACCAGCGATAGGCTATAGGTTAGTTTTCACCTGCCCAGGGTGGGCTGCAAATGATTTTTTTTGTGAAAGTATGTTTGAATAACTGCCCTCACCCAGGTTGTCTCTGGACAGGTTGAGGAATAGGCCAGTGTGTCACTCAGTATTACAGACAGCTGTGAGCTCCAGTAGCACTATGCCTAAATTCAGATCCTTCGGAATCTATTAATTATGTAGGTCGTGATTGCAAGTGATGAGTTTCCCGGTATGAACAATAGTAAAATATCTCTTGTGTTTTGTAAATTGGGGCCAACAATACCATGTGAACTCCGACTATTTCCCATAACTATGCATGCATTATCTCTGAGAGCAACTACATTGTTACTATATATTTGGAACTAAAATATAAACTCATTACAACATTTTATGATACAAAAATAAAATAAAACTACATGTTATTTTATATTGAACAGAGAATATTTGCCTCATTTTTGTACAATCGCAATTAAATATTCAACATCAGTATTCAAATGAATACATTCTCACTCTAACATTTCAAAAGTTGTTTGCCTATAATCCATTGCATATTCACAGTGAGCAAACAATTCAACAATCAAATAGATTGAGTGTTGTTATGAATTAAAATATAATTAACCAATTTAATTTCTCACTGAAATGTGTGAGCTTTAGCTAATTGCAAACAATTTAAGCATGACACTAATTCAATATGCACTTCGAATATTAATCTTTGTTAATGATTTGTGTTATTAAATGGTATTTGTTACGAAGCCAAAGCACGTATATCCAATTTAAAATGAACATTGTTTTGTGAATATTGAAGTAAAGTCAAATTGCAGGTGTACCTGCCAAATGGAAGGGTTGGGAGATGAGCTGTTATAAAATGGATGCATGCAACAATTGGCTGTTAAATGGATACCTGAGTTTTGTTGCTGTTTTGACAACACTCCAAATTTAACCAAAAAGTTTAAGCTATGCCTGGGATACTAAAACTCAATCGAGTTTGAATTTATTGTTTTGATTCCATCAGACCAGTGACAGGGAACAATGATTGGGGTAAAAAAAGTGGGAATTTTCAAAATTGTTTAGAGCTGCTGCCATTGAATAACAAAGCAACTGCTGTAGAGTCGAAGAGCTAAGTGCCTATCAAAAATCTTGCTCTCAAAGAATTCAGAAAGCAGTCTATCAAAAAGATACCTTTTGCTGTAAAACATATTCGGAGTAAAAAGAAATAAGTCGAGAGTGTGATGCTGGAAAAGCACAGCAGATCAGGTAGCATCTTAGAAGCAGGAGAATCAACATTTCGGGCAAAAGCCCTTCAGCAGCACAATACTCGTGACTCTAATTTCCAGCAACTGCAGTTCTCACTTTCCCTTAGTAAAAAGAAATAAGACGACCCAGTGAAATCAGTGGGTAAGAGATTGATTACAGCAGAGAAGGCAGAGACTGTGTAGACATGTGATTATGTTAATGCAATGTTTATTGTGTGTTATTGGAACAGCATGTCAATAGGGTTGTTCTCAGTTAAGGGAAGCAATGTTCAGTTTCTTAATAGTTTTGTTCGGAAAGAAAAATCCTACTTTTCTTTAAGTGGTGGCAATTAGGTGTTCCCTTTTCGTCCCTCACACTTCGAACAGATGACAAGGTGAGGCAAGCGTTTCTGTATGTTTAGCTTTATTTCGTAGGGGTTCGACTCTGCATTTAACACATTGAAGGCTTGTCTGGGATTTGGACAGGTTTGAACAGAATTGGGGTCCCAAATATCCCAGCAGATTTAAACACTTGGTGATTAGTGTCGTAAATCTTTAAATAAAACGTAGATGAAACAATTTGTTTCATTTTGATTACATGTGGTCGGTTAAATTAAAAGAGAGGGAATTGGCTCTTAACTTTGATGAAGAGGTTCTGAGGTTTGAGGATGCTTCCCAACTTTGCCAAGGAAGGTTACAAAGACAGAGGAAGGATATTCTTTTGGAATTTGCAAAAAGATTAGAATTGGTTTTACCCAGGGACATAAGGAAACTGAAATGGACTTGGTCAAACACTGAGGAAAATCAGAGAAACAAAAGTGCAGCAGAGTTAGAAAAACGTCAATTGTGTATGAGCCAAACGGAATGAGAAGAAAAAGAAATGGAGAGAAGGATATTAGCTGGGCAAAAAGATAGAGAGAAGAAAGAAGAGAGCAAGAGAGAGAGAAAAGGAGACTGAGAAGAGAGGGAGTAAAAGACTGAAAAGAGAGAGATAAAAGGAGAGAAGTTTCTTAGCTGAGCAGAGAGAGAGATGAAGGAGAAAGAGAAAGGGAGAGAAAGTGTGAACTTCAGTAGTTGCAAATTAGTCAGGAACATCAAGTTCAGAGGATGGAAATGAAGTCAGGAAAGTCTGTTCTGCTGGAGGGGTTCATAAACTCATTTCCAGAGAAGTTATGTGATGAACAGAAGCTTCATGACGTGAGAAGAGCAGCAGAGATGACCGAGGAATGTGCATTGATACATGGCGCGAAATTTAGTTTCTGACACGAATTTCAACCATGTGAGGCAAAGAAATTGGAAGCAAGGGAGATCCTTCACTATAAAACAAAGAGTCTAGCACACTGGGAATAGTTCTCCATTGGTGATGAAAAGAATTCCAGAAAGTAAAAGACCTCTGATGTGGTAAGATGGGACACGTGAAGTCACAGTGCTGGTCATGGAAGAATGACATTGTGAGAAAATATGTGGGACAAGAGGCTAATCCAATCGTATTAGGGAAAGTAGTAAAGGAGACCCAAAGAAAAGCTGAGGAGCTGCAGGAGAGTGCACAGCCTTGGCAGGGATGGGATATTGAGTTAGTTGCTGATCTCTGTAAAACCTTTATCTCTGTGGGAAAAGTTTACGCAGGAAGATCAGGAAGAGACTGGAAATAAGTTATTATTTCATGAGGTATGGGATCTGGTCAGTCTCTGATAGTAAGAGATGAAATTATTATCACCCTTTCTGACATGTTATCCAAGAAGGTAATAATTTGTTGAATAAATAGGCAGAAAGTTAGAGTTCCCCTGTGTAAGATCAGGTTGGAGACCCAAATCAATACTGGGGTAGTAACTGTTGGAGTGATTGACAGAATGTCAGTTTTAGGAATACAATTTGTTCTTGGGAATTACTTAGCAGGATCCAAGGTGGGAGTGACACCCCTTGTAGTGGAGAAGCCAACGGAAGATAAGGGAACTAAGGAGTTACAAGAAGAATGCCATGGGAGTTTTCCAGGCTGTGTCATAATAAGAAGCCACTGTCATAAGTTACAGCAAGAAGGAAAAACGAAGAAGTTGAGGTTCAGTTAGCTGACACCCTGTATGATGTAATGGCAGAGGAAAACCCTTCACAGGCAGTGGGTCAGACGGAAGTGTTTAGCCCAGATAGGCTAAGAGAATTGCAACAGAAAGATGAGAAGACATATATTATGATACAAACTCAGAAAAGGAATCAGAATATATTCCTGAGGGTTATTATCTTAAGGATAGAAGTCTAAAACAAAAGTGGAGACCCCAGCAGGTTAGTACAGAGGAGAAATGGGCAGAGGTGCACCAGATTGTGTTGCCTGTAGCATAAAGACAGCAAGTGTTATGGGTAGAAAATGAATTACCAGAAGGAGGTCACCTAGGTGTAAGGAGGACTCAGGCTAATGTACAAAAGCACTTCCATTGGCCTGGCATGCACAAGAATGTGGACCTGATCTTTGCATAAACTAAATCATCCGCCGATATTTCTGCCACCTCCAAACAGACCCCACCACCAGGGATATATTTCCCTTCCCACGCCTTTCCGTCTTCCGCAAAGACCATTTCCTCCGTGACTATCTGGTCAGGTCCACGCCCCACTACAACCCACCCTCCCATCCTGGAACCTTCCCCTGCCACTGCAAAGATTGCAAAACCTGCGCTCACACCTCCTCCCTCACCTCCATCCAAGGCCCTAAAGAGCCTTACATATCCAACAAAGTTTTACCTGTACATTTAGCAATATCATTTATTGTAATCCGTTGCTCCCGATGCGGTCTCCTCTACACTGGGGAGACTGGACGCCTCCTAGCAGAGCGCTTTAGGGAACATCTCTCGAACTCCCGCACCAATCAACCACACCACCCTGTGGCCCAACATTTCACCTCCCCCTCCCCTCTGCCGAGGACATGGAGGTCATGGGCCTCCTTCAACACCGCTCCCTCACCACCAGACTCATCTTTCGCCACGGAACACGTCAACCCCAGAGCATCAATGTGAACTTCAACAGTTTCCTCATTTCCCCTTCCCCCACCTCACCCCAGTTCCAAACCTCCAGCTCAGCACTGTCCCCATGGCTTGTCTGACCTGCCTATCTTCTTTTCCACCTGTCCACTCCACCCTCCACCCCGACCAATCACCTTCATTCCCTCCCCTACTCACCTATTACACTCTATGCTACTTTCTCCCTACACTCATCCTCCTCTAACTTATCTCTCCACCCTTTAGGCTCTCTGCCTGTATTCCTGATGAAGGGCATTTGCCTGATTGTACTGCTCCTTGGATGCTGCCTGAACTGCTGTGTCCTTCCAGCACCACCAATCCAGTACCTGGAGAGATTCAATCTGGAGAATGATCCCATTATACTGCTGAGATTTTTAAGGAAGTCTTGGATGATATTCAGCACTTTAAACTACAGAAAAACAAAGACTGCAGATGCTGGAAACCAGATTCCAGATTAGAGTGGTGCTGGAAAAGCACAGCAGTTCAGGCAGCACCCGAGGACCAGGAAAATCGACGTTTTGGGCAAAAGACCTTCATCAGGAATCCTGATGATAAGCTTTTGCCTGAAACGTCAATTTTCCTGCTCTGGGATGCTGAATGAACTGCTGTGCTTTTCCAGCACCACTCTAATCTGCAGCACTTTAAATCAAGTCCATACCATCCAAAATCCCAGGGAACCATGGAAAGGTGGCATTGACCTTGAAGACAAAATACATTCCAGGATACACTGAATGATTTGTATCAAGGTATCAAACTTTTATGGATTGCCGTGAGAGATTTCCCAAATGAACCTAATCAGTTTACTATCTATGAGTTAATATTTGGACAGCAAGTGAGAGTGCCTTTGAAACTAAAAAAAAATTGATAGGATCGAAGTCAGCGATCTCACAGTTGGACTATGTAGCAGTGGTGATGGAACAATTAAATCAGCAAGGTGAGGTAACTAAACAGCACCTGAATAGGGCACAGCACAGAATGAAGTCGCTGGCAGATAAAAACTATAAAATTCAGACGTTTTCCCAAGGAGATGATGTATTAGTATTGTTACCAATAGTAGGAGATATATTCAAAGGCAGGTTTAGTGGTTCCCTATCAAATTGAGAAAAAGTTGAAACAGGCAAACTATCTGATAAAGATGTTGGGCAGAAAATAAGCTGTATTGGGCATGCCATCTGAATATGTTTAAACCTTACTATAATAACGGCAGGGAATTGCAGAAGCAGGTGTTATTGATTGTTCTGCCGAATGAGAAATCAGATCCAGGTGTAATGGAGTTTGATGTGCCTCAAAGTACTTTAAATAATGAGGAAGTCCTTAAACAATGGGGTGGGAGAATTAGTTCTCTGTCTCAGGAGCAAAGAACACAGACGCAAGGTTTGTTGCAGTTTTATGAGGACATATGCAGGAATATAATGGGAGGACTAGTACCAGTGTGCATGAAGTGGAAGTAGGAAATGCTGTTCCAATAAAACAATATCTTTACTCGCTTAATACTTTCAAAGCCCAACAGATCCAGCAGGAAGTGACTGTGATATTCAATGAAGACATCATCGAACCAAGGCAGAGTGGAGTGGAGTTCGCTGATCTTGTTAGTTCCCATAGCTGATGGAACTCAACAATTTTCTTTGGACTATTGGAAGGTCAACAACATAACAAAAACACTCTCATAGCCAATACTAAATTTGGAGGACTGTACAGAGAAAGTTGGAAAAGCCAGTTACATCACAAAGTTGATTCACTGCATTGTTACAAACAGGTATC
This sequence comes from Hemiscyllium ocellatum, assembly GCF_020745735.1. Classification (NCBI taxonomy): domain Eukaryota; kingdom Metazoa; phylum Chordata; class Chondrichthyes; order Orectolobiformes; family Hemiscylliidae; genus Hemiscyllium; species Hemiscyllium ocellatum. Next base: position 46,710,998 of record NC_083433.1, on the reverse strand, counting down.
TTTAATAGAGAAAGCGAAAGAATTTTCTGCATTTGTTAACCCAAATGGACTGTATCAATTCAAAATAATACCGTTTGGAATGAAGAGCACACCAGCCACATTCCAAAGACTCATGAACAAACTTGTGGCCCGATTAAGTAATAACCTGATGACGTGGTGATCTTTAGCCATTCATGGAAAGATCTCATGTGACAGTTGACAAAATTCTTTGAGTGATTCCTAAAAACAAAACTGGAAATAAACTTAAAAAAAAACATAATTTGTATTCTTGGGACATAACATCGAACATGGAAGGATGATCCCAGGAAAGCATTGACGAAAGCAATGTAGGAATTTCCTTGAGCATGGAGAAATAGGTGCTTCGACTTTTGGGACTGAGCAAATTCTGGGGAAAAGAATCTTGCTCTCCATCCTGCCTATATCTCTCGTGATTTTGTAGAGCTCACTCAGGTACCCCGCTCGACCACCATCTTTCTAATGAAAATAACACTGATCTACTCAAAAGCTCTTCATTGCGAGCATCCACCATAGCTAGTAAACCTCTTCTGCACCCTCTCCATAGCATCTGCAGTCTTTGTGTAATGTGACAACTAGGTCTGTAGGCAGTATTCCAAATGTGGGGATATGCTCTCTTGACCACACTGTTGCATCTTCAGGGATCAATGCACCTGAACACCCAGAAATCTCTGAACATCAATCTATCCCAGCACTTTTCAATTTTCTGTATATTTCACTCTTGAATTAGATCTTCCAAATTGCATCACCTAACATTTGCCCACATTGAATTTCATCTACTATTTCTCTGCCATCTTTGCAATCCAACTATATTGTTCATTATTCTCTTAAAGTCCCCTTCACTATCTGCTACCCCACCAATCTTCGTGTCATCTGCAAACTTGCTAATCAGGCCATCTATACCTTTGTCCAGATCACTTCTGTATATCGAAAACCACAGTGGTCCCAGCACGGATCCCTGTTGAACACCACTGGTCGCAGGTCTCCATTTTCAGAAACTCGCTTTCACTACTAATCTCCATAAGCTGTGGCCCAGCCACTTCTCTATCCATCCAGCTAGTACAGCCTGGACCCTATACGACTTCACTTTCTCAATTTGCCTACCATGGGGAACCCTATCAAACGCCTTACTAAAGTCCATTTATATGGCATCTACAGACCTTCACTCAACAAGCAACTTTGTCACTTCCTCAAAGAATTGTGATAAGTTGGCAAGACATGACTCCCTGCACAAAACTATGTTGCCTATCACTGATAAGCACATTTTCTGCCAACTGGAAATACATCCTATCCTTCAGTATTTTCTCAAGCAGCTTCCCTGCCACTAACATCAGGGTCACCATTCATAAACAAGGGAACACCATTAACAATTTTCCAGTACTCCGGGATTTCACCCGTGTTCAAAGATGCTATAAAGATATATGTTATGGTCCTACCTGTTTCCTCTCTCCCTTCCGTCAGTAACCTGGGATAGATCCCATCTGGAACTGGGAACTTGACCACATTAATGCCTTTTAGAACAACCAACACTCCCTCTCTCCTTATTTCGACTTGACCTAGAGTAATCAAGCAACCATACCTAATCTCAACATTTACCCTTGATGAATACCGATACGAAGTACTCATTAATAATCTCACAAATTTACTCTGACTCCAAACATAACTTTCCTCCTGTGTCCTTGAGTGGTCCAACCCTTCCTCTAGTTACCCTCTTGCTCCTTATATATTAATAAAAGTCTTTGGGATTTTCCATAGCCTTGTTGCTAAATATATCTCATGACCCTTTTTAGCCCTCTTAATTCCTTGTCTCAGGTTGGTCCTACATTCCCGATATTCTTCCCAAGCTTTGTCTGTCTTCAGTTGCCTAGATCTTATGCACACTTCCTTTTCCGTATAGCTAGTCTCACAGATTCACCTTTCATCCATGGTTCCCTAATCTTGCCATTCCTACCCCTCATTTCCCCAGAAGCATATCCGTCCTCAACTCTAATCAACCTCTCTTCAAATGTGGATTTACCTTCAATCATCTACTCCCAATCTATATTCCCAATTTCTGCTGAAATTTGGTATAGCTGGCCTTCCTTAATTTAGCACTCTTCCTTTAGGACCACTCTTGTCTTTGTCCTTGCGTTTTCTAAAACCTATGGAATTGTGATCAATAGTCCCAAAGTAATGGCCAATTGAAACTTCAACCACATGGCCAGACTCATTCCCCAGCACCAGGACAAAAATGGCCCTTTCCTGAGTTGGACTGTTTACATACTGCTCAAAAACCCGTCCTGGTTGCTCCTTACAAATTCTGCTCCATCCAGTCCTCTAATATTAAGTAGAACTCGGTCAATGTTGCAAAAATAAAATCGCCTCACACCACCACCATGTTGGTCCCACATCTTTCCATGATCTGTTTACATATTTGTACTTTCATCTCACGCTCACTGTTGGGAGGCCTGGAGTACAGCCCCAAGATTGTTACTGCACCCTTCGTATTTCTGAGCTCTGCCTTTATTGCCTCACTGTTCGAGTGCTCCATAATGCCCTCCTTCAACACAGATGTGGTCTCCTCTTTGACCAGTAACGCAACTCCTATACCCCCTCTTTATCCCGCCTGAAGCATTGATATCCTGGGATATTTATTTGCCAATCATGCCCTTCCCTCAACCAAGTATCAGTAATAGCAATGAAATCAACGCCTGGGTACTAACTCAAGCCCTGTGTTTATCTGCACATACTGCACTTCTTGCATTAAAAGAAATGCAACTCAGACAACCTGTGCAATTGTGTTTATCATCTCCTCCCAGCCTCCTCTTCCCCTTACTCACACTTATCTATTTCCTTACCGGCTGCAGTTGCTATTTCCTTACTGTCAACAAACCTCCTTATTTGGTGCCCATCCCTCTACAACATTACTTTAAACCCTCCGAAGCAGCATTAGCAAAAGTATCCCGAAGGACATTGGTTCCATTCCAGTCCAGGTGTAGACTGTCCAATTTGTAATAGTCCCACCTCCCAGATAACCAGTCCCAACATCCCAGAAATCAGAACTCCTCCCTCCTGCACCATCTGTCAAGCAACGCAGTCATCTTGCCTATTCTTTCATTTCTACTCTGCCGAGCACTGGCATTGATAACAATCCTAAGATTACAGTCTCTGAGGTCCTACTTCTTAACTTGACTGCTAACTCCCTAAATTCTGTTCGGAGGACCTCATCCTGATTTTTAAAAACTATATCATTGCCTACATGCACCATGAAAACTGGATGTTCACCCTCCCCCTTCAGAATGTTCTACAGTCGATCTGAGGCATTACTGTCCCTTGCACCTGGAAGGCAAAATACCATTCGGGAGTCTTGGCTTCGAACAAAAAATGCCTATCTACTCCTCTTACAATTGAATCCCCTATGACTTAGTCCTTCCAGTATTTTTCCCGCTCTTCTGAACAGCAGAGCCAACCATGGTGCTTTTAACCTGGCTACTGCTGTCTTCTCCTGGTGAGCCACCTTTCCCAACAGTATCCAAAACAGTGTACCTGCTAAGGAGTGAGGTGATTGCAGGAGACACCAATTTGGTCACCAATTCCCTTTCTCCTTCAGCAATTCTAATCTGAACTGTGATCAGTTCACTGAATGTGCTGTCTACATCATCCTCCACATTGTGGGTGCTCCAAGGTGAGTCCATCCGTTGCTCTAGAACCATCATCCCGTCTATGCGTTCTTCATAAGAAGTGCCTTTGGTGCGAGGATCAGGGATGTCTCCGTGGATGCTCAGGGCATACTGAAGGGGAGGCTGAACAGCCAGTGTCTGTGGTACACATTGGTGCCAATGACATTGGCAGGAAATGTGACAAGATCCTGCAAGGAGAGTACAGGGAGATGGACACATGTCCTGCACGTGAACAAGGACATCAGCTGCGTCCCTGAGCTCCCACATTGAGCAAGTGGAGCATAACATGGCTCTGAGATCTCCAGCCACTTTTACCCTAAAGCTTAACTTGGTCTGAAATTTTATAAACGGAAAAGAAAAAGGTTTTTCTGTCACCAATCACAGGATTAAAAAGAAGAGAAGCACCTAATCAACACAGTACAGAATTCTTTTGTTTTAGTTAGAGGAGTTCGGGGTGGGAGACATTACACGTGTAGTTCTGTCATTCAATCGCTGCCAAAATATGTCTGATCACTTACCTTCCAGGCGCCCATTTCGTCCTCTTCCACTTCACTCCTCGCTCTCACCGCTGCTGCCAATGGAGGCCTGTTGCTCGAGGTGAGTCCATTTTTAGTGGGAAATTAACCTTTCTGGCAACCCCCTGGTCCCACTCCCCCTCTCTAGCACCTCCCAAAAGATAATGCACAAAACATGCAAAAATCTCTTTTGTTCATGGATTGGCAAAGTGAATAAATAACAATCATGGACAAAACATAAAATATTTTAATGGATATTTGCTGTGATTCTTGAACGACCAAATATTTGGTTTTCTACTGAGAAAATAAATTAAGGCTTTTTTTCAAATCTGAGTTGGATAAGTTTTGATCAGTATGTGATCATCATTGGTGACAAAACCAGAAGTTGCTGGGAATACTCAGAATTAGTGGCAGTATCTGTGGTGCAAAAGCAGAATCAACATATGGTCGGGGACTGGCTCTAGCCAGATTACGACGCTCATAGTTTTCAGGGATGTGTAGGTTAGGTGCATTATTCAGAGGTAAATGTACAGTATGAGATTAGGCAAATGGGTCTGGGTGGGTTACTCTTTAGAGGGTCAGTGTGGGCATGTTGGGCAAGTGGCCTTTTTCCATAATGGAGCGATTCGAGGATTCTATGCGTTCTTCATAAGAAGTGTCTTTGGTGCGAGGATCAGAGATGTCTCCGAGAATGCTCCGGGCATACTGAAGGGGAGGGTGAACAGCCAGCGGCCGTGGTACACATTGGTATCAATGACATTGTCAGGAAACGTGACAAGATCCTGCAAGGAGAGTGCAGAGAGATTCGCCAGAGTGGAAAAGCATGATATCCAGGGTTGTAATCTTGGGATTACTCCTCGTGCTAGGTGGAAGTGGGATAACGAAGGTGAAGATAGAAAACATTAATATGTGGATGTAGACCTGTTTCAGGAAAGTGGGTTCAGATTTATGGATCAGTGGGATTTCGTTCAGAGCAGGTGAGATCTGTAAAAAAAGGACAGGGTCCATTTTATCTGGAGGAACACCAACATCCTGACAGGGAAGTTTGATGCATCTCGGGTGGATTTAAATTAATAAAGCCGGAGAATGATAACCAGCGCAGCAGGACAGCAAGTGAGCAGAAAGTAGAGTTTAGAGAATAGGCAGGCAGGGCCAGTCTAATGACCATGCTGAGGAAAATAATCATAGTAATTTTATAAATGTGAGTGGAAATGATGGGTTCCTTATTTTCGGAGATCAAAAATATGAATGGAATGCGTGGAAAGTGTAGTGCGCCAGAAGTATTCATGGAGATAAACAAATCCAAGAGAACTAATATAAATACCTTGTACCTAAATGCATGGAATATTTGGAAAAAATGAATGAACTGACAGCACAAACAGAGTTAAAAAGATACGGTCTGATGGGGATTACAGGAAGGTGGTTACAGGCAGGTCAGTGTTGGGAAGTGAAATATCCAAGAGTACTCATTACTCATACAAGAAGGCACAGCAGGTTGAGTTGCTGCATTGATTAAAAATGATATCAAGGCTGCATTAAGAAATGATATTAGCTCAAGGGACCAAGATGATAAATCAGTTTGGGTTCAAATACAGCACGTGGAAAGAAACCTGCTTCTCAGAGTAATTTCATGCCACAATACCCCCATTCTCCAAAAATACTTTCAAAATCCGGGGAATAACAATGGCTTGTGAGAAGGGCACAAGAGTGAGCAATCTGTGTATGCATATTGGCTTAATTAATCAATTTGGCAAGGGTAGCCTCAAATAACGATGCGCTGAATGTATGAGGGATTGTTTCTTAGAACAACAAGTCACGGAAATCACACAGAGAACTGTCTTTTTGATTTGGTGTGAATAATGAGGGAGGAGTGATAAATCATCTTGTAGTAGAGTATCCTCTTGAAAAGAGTGACTGTAATATGCAGGAGTTTCACATTCAGATTCAAAGGTTGAAGACAGAATCATATAATAGAGTTTTAGTGTCTGGCAGTGATAATTTTACAGGCTTGAGGAAGGATTGTCCTAAGTGGATTCAGAAAAAAAAAGACATTGAAGGGCAGAACATTTGAAGAACAGTAGCAAATGCTTAGGAAGATAGTAAAAACACATCAATTAAAGTTAATTCCTGACTGGAAGAGTAATTATGAAAAAATAAAATGTCATCCATACCTTAACAAAGAAGTCTGTGATAAGATAAAAGTCATGTCCCGGTGGTATTATTGCCAACTGCTGATCCAACGATCCAGATAAGGTTCTGGGAACTCGGGTTCAAATATCGTCACGGGTGATGCTGGAATCTAAATTCAACATAAATCTGCAAATAAGCTTTACAGATTAATAGTGAGATCACTTTCACTTCAAAATTGTGTCTCCTTCTTTTTGAGCATTCGAGTAAGTGGAAGAGCCGCTCTCTGTTCAAACTGTCCATAAACCTCATGCTCTTAAACAGGTCAATCAGGAACCCCTCTCAACGTCCTCTGCTTTAAAAAAAAATCCAATCTTTCACCATAGTGAGTACTCTCTCGTCTTGTTACTTCTGAAATGCAGCACCTCACATTTATCAGTCAAATCTCATCAGCCATTGATCTAGCCACCTGAACAAACCATTTATACCGTCCTGTAAACTAACATGTTCCTCCTCACCATAAACCACCCACCTAATCTTTGTGTCATCCATAACATTATTTATCATTCCCCCCCAAAATCCATCCCTCACATTTTCATCATTCTCATTTATAAGCTTACAGATAAAACTTGTCGTATTTCTCCTGTTCTTCAAATGTTGTTCGAAGAAGAATTAAGAATTCCAGTCTCTTGTTCTTCCTGTTTTGGTGAATTTACAGCGTGATGCAGTTGAGGTCTTTTTATGAGAGAGCCAAAGATTCTTTTTTGGACATGGAGCTGAATTCTCCTTTTATACTATTCTTCTCAATATGTTTTATTCATAAGGCTTGCATGTGTTTAATATTGGACTACTTCCCTGCAACATTTGTATTTTATGTCGACCTGGACAATGTTCTTTGTAACATTCCCTGCAATATTCAGAGCTGAAGGACTTTTTCATCTGCAGGATGGAGACAGGCTCATATGATTGCTTGAAAAAGCTGAAGAGATGAAGATAAAGATTTAATTAAATGCTGCACATAAACACACGGTAGGAGATCAAATCATATCGCCAGTTCTACCTTACATTTGAACAAATTATTAGAACATATGACCACTCTTCATTAAATTGTCAAAAAAAAGTTTTAATACATGTTCTTAAAGCAGTATGGATCTGACAGCTGATCCTGGGATTGCAAGCATAGTTAAAGTTTTTTTTGCATTTAATGTAGTTCATATAGTTTATGAATATAAGATTATTTTCCATTTTGTTTTATTAATATTCAAAAACAAACCGAAAAAAGCAAAACATTTTTTTTTCAAACGAACATTGTTTTAAGGAGTTTTTAAGTGGGGGGGGGGGGAATGCAAAAACAAATTAGAAAAGTCTATATATGATTCAAAAGGGTTCTTTGTTTTAAATGCAAAAGTATTTTTTTGTTTCAAAAACTATTTTTAGATAGGAAGGTGTGCCTTTATTTTGGAGAGTCCTACATGTGTTCAGCTCTGGAGTAGACTTTTTTCTTCGAGAAATTTATTGAAGAGGAATCTATTTATTAAATACATTTTCCAAATGGTTGATTTTATTAATTTTGGAAATGTTTGATACGTATATGGATATATTTTCTATTTTAATGTCATGATAAATTCTGTTTATAGGTATAATATTATTAAGGCCATATATACACGTTAGAGAATGAGATGGCTGTAAGTTTTTATCCAGCAAAATCAGTCAGATAGATGGGTGACTGTCAGGTCAGGTAAGAAAGTAGTTCAAAAATCTCCAGTGGCTATTCCACTATCAAACAAATGTCCAGCTTTTGGAACTGTTGAAGGAGGTAGTCTCTCTGAGGAAAATGGAGGAGCCATCGGTTATTGGACTGTTGGAAAATTCTTATGTTAGGCAGCATTTGAGAAGATGTTGTATAATTATTGCGACATGGGTCTCTCCTGTCAGCAGCGTAAACAGCAGATTCTGTGTCAGTGAGCCAAAATTTAGGACGGTTTATTGGTTTCCCGGTGCTATGATTAAGAACGTCTCTGAAAGTATTAAGCATATTGTTAAAGGTGTGATTTAGAAGTCATAAATTATTGTATATGTTGGTATGAAAGATATTTTTAGGGAAAAGATTAATACAGTCCAGAGTGAATTAAAGAGAGGATGTAGAAGATTAAAAATAAAACTTTAAAATAGTAATTTCTGGTTTGTTGCCAATGACAAAGTCAGGTGAGAAAGGGAAATAAAGGTTAAAGGCGAAAAACCAATGGCATGAAGAGCTGCTGTGTTGCTGACGGATTGAGATTTTGGGAGATTGGAATAGAAAAGGTCTGTTCCAAAACGATTGGTTTAATCTAAACGGGAAAGCCCCCGATATCTTAGCAGGGAACTTTGCTCACCCCATCAAGGCAGACTTTATATTGACAGACAAGGCAAGTGGAGGTACTCTAAGTAGCAGTTTAAATTGTAGAATGGATGGAGAAAGGTCTGAATATAATGAGAGCATGCCAGTTAGAAAATTAAGATGAGAGAATCAGAGTATATCGTAATTCTGAAGAACAAAAATGCATTTATTTCAGTGCCATAGGTTTTACGGGGAAGGCTGATCTACTCAGCACATGTTTCAGAACATGGGATTGGGACATCATATTTATTTTAGGTGGGAAAAGAGGAGGAGGTGGGGCCTTGTTAGGCAAGGAGTGTGTGACACTGGCTCTGAGAACTTTTGCTGAGGACTCGTCTACTGAGGTAGTATGGGCTGAGATCAGAAACAGGAGAGTAGAGGTCACACTGCTGGAGATTTTTACAGCCTCCGCAGAGTTCCAGGGAAGAGAGGATTAGCAAAAATACTCTGGGTAGGAGTGAAAGGGACAGGGTGGTCATTATGGGGGACTTTAACTTCCTTAATATTGACTAGAAATGCTATAACTCTAGTACGTTGGATGGATCAGTTTTTGTCCAATGTGTACAGGAGGGTTTCCTGTCACAGTGTGTTGAGGGGCCGACAAGAGGAGAGGCCACAGTGGATCTGAGCCAGGCCAACTGTTTGACTTAGTTGTAGCTGAACACCTTGAAGACAGTGACCATAATTCAGTTATGTTCAGTTTAGCAAATGAAAGGGCCAGGTACATGCCACAGGTCAAGAGCTATCGATGAATTAAGGGCAATTATAATCCGATTAGGCAAAAATTATGATGCACAGAATAGGGAAGCAAAATGAAAGGGATGCAGACAGTGGAAATGTGGAACTAGTTTCAGGAACAGTTATTGTGTGTCCTTGATGGGTATGTCCCTGTCATACAGGGAAGAAGTGATAAGGAAAGGGAACCGTGGTTTCCTACAGAAATTGCATCTTTTGTTAAGGAGAAGAAGGAAGCTTATTTGTTGATGAAGCAACCTGGTTCAGATTAGGTGATGGAGATTTATAGATCAGCTAGGAAGGATTTAAAGAGAGAGTTAAGAAGAGAATAGAGAGGAGACGAGCATTCTTTAGCAAATAGAAGAAAGGAGAACTGTAAAAGTTTCTAGAGATATGTGAGGAATAAACGGATGATTAGGGTATGAATCGGGCTCGTCAAAGACAGAAGTGGGAAGATTACTCTGGACCTTGTGGAAATCGGAGAGTTGCTAAAAGAACATTTCTCACGGGTTTTCATTCAGCAAAAGGTGAATATTGTAGAGGGCAAGAATGAGGTACAAGATATTAGCCTAGACAGAATTGAGGTTAGTTACGAACAGGTGTTATCAATTCTAGAAGGAGTGAAAGTAGAGAAGTCCCCTGGACTAGACGGGATTTATCCGAGGATTCTCTGGGAAGCTAGGGAGGAAATATCAGAGCCTTTGGCTTTGATATTTGAGTCGTCATTGTCTACAGGTTTAGTACCTGAGGAATGAAGGTTACAAACGTTGTGCCCTTGTTCAAGAAGAGCAGTAGAGATGACCCAAGCAATTATAGACCAGTGAGCCCGACTTCTGTTGTAGGAATGTTTTGGGAAGGGATTATTAGTGAAAAGATTTATAATCATCGAGCAAGCAACGCTACTGGGCGGCACGGTGGCACAGTGGTTAGCACTGCTGCCTCACAGCGCCTGAGACCCGGTTCAGTTCCCGACTCAGGCGACTGACTGTGTGGAGTTTGCACGTTCTTCCCGTGTCTGCGTGGGTTTCCTCCGGGTGCTCCGGTTTCCTCCTACAGTCCAAAGATGTGCGGGTCAGGTGAATTGGCCATGCTAAATTGCCCGTAGTGTTAGGTAAGGGGTAAATGTAGGGGTCTGGGTGGGTTGCGCTTCGGCGGGTCTGTGTGGACTTGTTGGGCTGAAGGGTCTGTTTCCACACTGTAAGTAATCTAATCTAATCTTTGATTTCAGATAGTCAATATGGTTTCATCAAAGGCAGGTCGTGTCTCCCAAATCCCATTGAGTTTTATGAGAAGGTGACTACGCGTGTGGATGAGAGTAGGGCAGTTGACGGGGTATACATGGACTTCAGTAAAGCCTTTGATAAGGTTCCACATGGTAGGCTGTTGGAAAAAATGCAGAGGCATGGATTTAAGGGTGATTTAGCAGTTTGGATTCGAAACTAGCTTTCTGAAAGAAGGCAGCGAATGGTGGTTGATTGAACATATTCTGCCTGGAGTCCGATTACTAGTGGTTTCCCACAAGGATCTGTTTTGGGGCCACTGCTCTTTGTCCTTTTTATAAATGATTTAGACGCAGGCATAGATGTTGACGTCAGCAAATACGAGGAGGCGTAGCTACAAATTGAGGGCTGATAGAATAAAGACAGATGTCAAAGGCAGGTTCGTTTCACAGAGAGATGCAAGGGCTTCGAATGCTCTACCTGCTAATGTAGTCAACTCAGCCGCATTAGGAGATTTAAACCATCTTTAGACAAGCACATGGGTGATTTTGGGATAGTGTAGGGGTGGAGCTGAAAATACTTCAAAGGTCGGCACAATGTAGACGGCCGAATGGCCGGTTCTGTGCTGTATTGTTCTATGTTCTATCTTCTTTGTTCTAAGAGTGGTAAATCAGTCTTCCAGGTGTCAGATGCTATAGAAAGGATAGAAAAGGAGACATGGGATAGCGGAGCAATGGTTGGGCAGGGCTGGCAATTTTGATTAAGGAATAAAGTATTGTTCTAACTAGGGAAGGCATTTCTAATAACTCGTCCAGTTACAATATTTGGGTAGAAATTAGAGATAAGAAAGTAAATGACACTTCAAAGAGATTGTGCTACATGCTCGTTTGTGACAAATCGTCTGGTGCCAATATATTGGTAGAAATTAAAAGTCAGAAAGAAAAGAACACATTGCTGGAATTCTACTTTATGCTCCCCAGTAGTAAGGAAGAAATTAAGAACAAATATGTATGGATATCTCAAATATATGTAAACTTAATAAGATTGTAATAATGAGGGATTTTAAATTTCCCAACCTTGACTGTTACTACCTTCGTGTTAAAGGTTTGGACGATGAAGAATTTGTCAAATGTGTTCAAGAAAATTTTCTTTATCAATATGTGGTTGCTGCTACTAGAGAAGGAACAAAACTAGACCTTACTTTGTGCAATAGCAGGGCAAATGACTGAAATAAAAGTGGGAGGGCATACGATGGCTGTTGCAATCATAACTCAATTTGTTTCAGAATGGTTATGGAAAACGATAAGCCTTCCAGTAATATTATCTTTTGAATTGGAGTACTATAAACTTTAATGGCATGGGACAAGGACCTTCCAAGTGTGATTGAAGGAGATTGTTAGCAGGTGAAGAGAAGTGTGACTACTGGAAGGCATTCAAAAGTATGATGATGAGAACCGAGAGGCATTATGTACTTGTTAGAGTGAAGAGTAAGTCTGGTAAGATTAAGGAACAACGGATGACTAAAATTATTGAGGGTCTACTCAAGGATAAAAGAGAATCTTAATTTAGATATAGACAACTTTAATCAATCGAATCTCTTAAACAACATAAAGCGTGTTGGACATTACTGAGAGAGAAATCTGGAAAGCAAAAAGGGGACATGAGATAGCATGGGCAGATAAGGTTAAGGATAATCTAAAGATATTGTACAAATACATTAAGTGCAAGAGGGTAACCAGAGAGTGGGAAAGGCCTCTTAAAGATTAAGGAGAACATCTTTGTGTTGTATCACAGCAGATGAGGAATAAAATCATTTCCTTCCCAATGCATCACACAGCGGCAAACACATACTATTGTCTTCACCTCGCAATCATCCAGATTGAACTCTCTCTGCTATTTGTCAGACTACTGACCCATTTGAGGAGAAAGTGAGGACTGCAGATGCTGGAGATCAGAACTGAAAATGTGTTGCTAGAAAAGCGCAGCAGGTCAGGCAGCATCCAAGGAGCAGGAGAATCGACGTTTCGGGCATAAGCCCAACTTCAGGAATGAGGAAAGTCCTCATTCCTGAAGAAGGGCTTATGCCCGAAACGTCGAATCTCCTGTTTCTTGGATGCTTCCTGACCTGCTGCGCTTCTAGAGTAAAACATTATCAGTATTGACCCATTTGATCAAGATCCTTTTGTAAACTTAGAAAGCACTCTTCACTGTCTACTGTGCCAACAATTTTGTGTCATCCGCAAACTTTCTAACCATGCCTTTTAGTTTCTCATCCAAATCATTTAAATAAATGACTGATCAATGAAAATACAGAATTTGTGGAATTCTGAATCTGTGGAACAATGCTGATCACATGCCTCAGCCTGAAATGCAACCACCCACCATTACTCTCTGAGGCCTGTTATTATGCCAATTGAAAGTGTTGGAGATACACTCAGCAGTTCTTGCAGCATTGGAAAAGAGAGAAACAAAATTAACTATTTAGAGTCCAATATGACTTGTTCAGAACAGGTTCATATCAGCCTCAATGTGTTAACATTGTTTCTCTCTCATTGTTGATCCTGCCTGAACTGTTGCACTTCTCCACCGTTTTGTGTTTGTATTTCTGATTTCCATTATCTATGATGTGTTGCTTTTCTGGATGGGTCTGGATGTTATAGTTGACGATTTTCTCCATTCCTGTTCCCGTGACTTGTGCCGGTGACATCCATAATAAACTAGACTCTGTTTCCTCTTTAAGATCCAAAAATAACTGTTTGCCAATATCCACGAAAATGTGCGAATCTCAACACATTTACTTTAATTTGAAGACATTTTAGATATAGCTACCCTTTAAGATACAGCAAGAATAGATTATTGATGATGACATTATCTATGTCCTTTATTAATGAGCTTGTCTTCTCGGGGTCCGAAAGATTTTAATACATTTCTCAGAATAATTACAGCAAAGATGGTGGTCACTCAGCATACCCATTCTTATTCAGCTGTAACTCCCTGCAACTCCACTCATTTTGTTATGTGTCTTTTTGTAATTCTGATTATCCTGTTCTGATATAAAACATCTTAACAGCCTGTATATTCTGTGATTAAACAGTCTATCTGTAAAATGTATCTCCATCCATCACATTTAAAATTGCCTCTTCTATTCACATTGTCATTCAGAATTCCATCTCCCAAATGTCATCTGTTCTCTCAGCATTTCAGTTCATTCCATTTGTGAGAAAGAGTGGAGGTTGAGTAATCGTGACTGGGAGATGATACAGTACTCCCCTCATGTCTGCTCAGCTATTGGCTCCAGTCCTTTCTGTCTCCCAGCCAATATTATATTCGTTCCATCCCTGACTCATTAATCCTCGATTTTTAATGAGCAGCATTATTGTGGACCAGGCTAGACCCTGTCAAAGCATTTTTAAGCAGATACCCCAAACCGTAACCGTGGTATTTGAATATACGTGTAAAGTGCATACTCGCTGAATGAATTAGCTGACCGAGTTTTGAACAAACAGAACTTATTGAGAAAATTACAGAATGAAAGACTTTAAATCGAAAATAGAATACCCCAATAACGTAATCTATCCAGACCTGACTGGCAATCCTGATTTAGTGATGCTCTTCCAAACTACTTGCAACAATCCCAATAAACAAACCCCTTAGCACAAAGAGTTAAAAAAAAACCATCTGCCTGAGGCATTATCTGTTAAGCGTAAACATAAGGACTTCAATGAACCATTCAAAATTCAGGCATGTTGGAATCTTGGGTCGTTTAGACCCTCCCTGAAAAAAAAATCAAGGACAATATAAGCTTCTAAAAGGTTTGTGACAACATGACACATTTGGCTTGGAACTGAATTCAATAAATGTAAGCCTTACTGCTTTGAAGCCAATAAGGTGGTTTTTGGTGTTTGTGAGTTTGCTGAAGTGCATTGTGTGTTGAAGATACAAAGTTGCCTTATTACAGCAACAAGAGGAATGTCCAGACAGATCCACGCTTCCTGTGTGTTGTCAGGGCAAATATTCCCATGGTAAATATAGTGGTTGGTCCTGTTCTAGTGGAGGAGAGGTCAGGAAAATGATAATGTCTTGATTGTGTTTTGTTGGGTGGGGGATTCAGGTAGTTTCAGCATTGCAAATGGACGACGTAGCACAATCATCTAACCTGCGATGAGAAACATCCATCATTCTTCCTCACAACTAACTTCACTGCAGCAATTGGTGATGGGAGATGTGACCAATCGCTAGCGATGCCAACACTCAATCCAGTCCAGTTCTTCTTGAGAACTGAACGCACCGTACTGAAATGAGTTAACTAGAACTGTTTGTTCAGGGAGTGTAATTGTTGTCAGTTTCCATGGATTCTAATTATTTCACTGCAGGATTTCCTTCTCCTGTTAGTAAGATTATTCTTTCAATGTTTTGCCCCATTGTAGAAAGAGACCCATCACATCCGAAACTAACACGATTAGCAGCGACAGAGATAGGGAGAGGAGCGATCAGAATCTGAAAACGTTAGACTGAAATATCCCAATAATGAATCAGAATCTGAGAACAGTAAATTAGAATGTTCCAATAATGGACAGGAGGTTATTCTGGGGTCTTTACTTGCTCTCCACGTTTTGGTCAACATTACCACGATCGGATATACGGTGTACTGCTTATTATTTGGGTGGGGGGGTGGGAAGGGGGGTGCTATCCCATCCTCGCTATTGTTGGCATTCCTGTTAAGTATCCCTATCGCTTTCCAATTATTAATCCCATAAACTATGTTGAACTTCATTGTTATTCCTGTTCTCTATAGTTTGCAAACATGGAAACTATAGTGTTCAGTTTCAGTTGCAAAGTATATTCATTATCACAAATTTCAGAACTTCACCAACTCCCCACACCCCACCATGCGTGCACTTCTGCCCTCACAAACATCTGAGAACAAGATTGTGGACAATCACGATTTCCCATTTTGACCTGAAATGTTTTATATCTTGGTATTCTCTCGATCACCAAATCTCTCCACTACCCGCTCCATAATATCCCCTGTTCTCATCTTGGCGTTAGTGCTATTGCTAAATAAACCATTTTCTATGCCTTGCTAAATTCAGATTTCATGGTTCCAGCTCTCTTCTAAGCAATCTTTCAGTTGCAAATATTTGCATCACAGCCTTGTTCGCGTCTCTGAAGTAAATTCCTGATAGGGACACTGTGTAGTAATGTGATTCAGAGGCGAATGTTATTAAACTAAAGACACCGTTTTGCATCCTCCCACAAATGACATCAGAAGTTAAATCCAAATGACAGTAATTCGAAATAAAAGCGAAATTCACTAATGTCAACCATTGCACCACCAGCACTTTGACAATGTGTTTATCTATTTCACTGATGTCCTTGGTAAAGATATCTAGCATTATTACCTGGTCTGGCTTTAGACTGCCATCAGGTCCACAGCAATGTAAGTGGATCTTTTCTTACTTAAGGAATGATCTCGCAGTAAAATGTATTTAGTGAGGTCAACTAATGCTGCCCCTGTCAGCGATACAGAGATTCTATGTAATAACAACAGTACAGGTTAAATAAAACAAAGAATGATGCTACAGTTCGGAAAGAAAAACGCGTGAATGTGACAGGTAAACTGAGCAGATTTGGTCGCCTCTGTTCGAGAAAAAAACAGAATTGGTACTTCGAGTCCACTAACTAGGCATCAGAACTGAATACAGCTGGGAAATAGTGTGATTGATGTTGGTGACAGGGTGAAAAATGAGGTCTGCAGATGCTGGAGATCACAGCTGCAAATGTGTTGCTGGTCAAAGCACAGCAGGCCAGGCAGCATCTCAGGAATAGAGAATTCGACGTTTCGAGCATAAGCCCTTCATCAGGAATAAGAGAGAGAGAGCCAAGCAGGCTAAGATAAAAGGTAGGGAGGAGGGACTAGGGGGAGGGGCGATGGAGGTGGGATAGGTGGAAGGAGGTCAAGGTGAGGGTGATAGGCCGGAGTGGGGTGGGGGCGGAGAGGTCAGGAAGAGGATTGCAGGTTAGGAGGGTGGTGCTGAGTTGAGGGAACCGACTGAGACAAGGTGGGGGGAGGGGAAATGAGGAAACTGGAGAAATCTGAATTCATGCCTTGTGGTTGGAGGGTTCCCAGGCGGAAGATGAGGCGCTCCTCCTCCAGCCGTCGTGTAGTTGTGTTCTGCCGGTGGAGGAGTCCAAGGACCTGCATGTCCTCGGTGGAGTGGGAGGGAGAGTTAAAGTGTTGAGCCACGGGGTGATTGGGTTGGTTGGTTCGGGCGACCCGGAGGTGTTCTCTGAAGCGTTCCGCAAGTAAGCGGCCTGTCTCACCAATATAGAGGAGGCCACATCGGGTGCAGCGGATGCAATAGATGATGTGTGTGGAGGTACAGGTGAACTTGTGGCGGATATGGAAGGATCCCTTGGGGTCTTGGAGGGAAGTGAGTGTGGAGGTGTGGGCGCAAGTTTTACATTTCCTGCGGTTGCAGGGGAAGGTGCCGGGGGTGGAGGTTGGGTTGGTGGGGGTGTGGATCTGACGAGGGAGTCACGAAGGGAGTGGTCCTTGCGGAACGCTGATAGGGGAGGGGAGGGAAATATATCCTTGGTGGTGGGGTCCGTTTGGAGGTGGCGGAAATGGCGGCGGATGATACGTTGTATACGGAGGTTGGTGGGGTGGTAGGTGAGAACCAGTGGGGTTCTGTCTTGGTGGCGGTTGGAGGAGTGGGGCTCAAGGGCGGAGGAGCGGGAAGTGGAGGAGATGCGGTGGAGGGCATCATCGATCACGTCTGGGGGGAATCTGCGGTCCTTGAAGAAGGAGGCCATCTGGGCTGTGCGGTTTTGGAATTGGTCCTCCTGGGAGCAGATGCGGCGGAGACGAAGGAATTGGGAATATGGGATGGCGTTTTTACAGGGGGCAGGGTGGGAGGAGGTGTAGTCCAGGTAGCTGTGGGAGTCAGTCGGTTTATAGTAGATGTCTGTGTTGACTCGGTCGCCCGAGATAGAAATGGAAAGGTCTAGGAAGGGGAGGGAGGAGTCTGAGACAGTCCAGGTGAATTTGAGTTCGGGATGGAAGGTGTTAGTAAAGTTGATGAACTGTTCAACCTCCTCGTGGGAGCACGAGGCAGCGCTGATACAGTCATCGATGTAGCGGAGGAAAAGGTGGGGGGGGTGCCAGTGTAGTTGCGGAAGATGGACTTTTCCACATATCCTACGAAGAGGCAGGCATAGCTGGGGCCCATGCGGGTGCCCATGGCAACTCCTTTAGTTTGGAGGAAGTGGGAGGATTGAAAAGAGAAGTTATTCAGGGTGAGGACCAGTTCAGTCAGTCGAAGGAGGGTGTCAGTGGAAGGGTACTGGTTGGTGCGGCGGGAAAGGAAGAAGCGGAGGGCTTTGAGTCCTTCGTGATGGGGGATGGAGGTGTACAGGGACTGGATGTCCATAGTGAAAATAAGGCGTTGGGGACCGGGGAAGCGAAAATCCTGGAGGAGGTGGAGGGCGTGGGTGGTGTCCCGAACGTAGGTGGGGAGTTCTTGGACTAAAGGGGACAGGACCGTGTCGAGGTATTGGGCGATGAGTTCGGTGGGGCAGGAGCAGGCTGAGACAATGGGTCGGCCGGGGCAGGCAGGTTTGTGGATTTTGGGCAGGAGGTAGAAACGGGCGGTGCGGGGTTGTGGGACTATGAGGTTGGAGGCGGTGGATGGGAGATCCCCTGAGGTGATGAGGTCCTGGATGTTCTGGGAGATGATGGTTTGGTGGTGGGAGGTGGGGTCGTGGTCAAGGGGGCGATAAGAGGAGGCGTCCGCGAGCTGGCGTTTGGCTTCAACGGTATACAGGTCAGTGCGCCAAACTACCACCGCGCCTCCCTTGTCTGCGGGTTTGATGGTGAGGTTGGGATTGGAGCGGAGGGAGTGGAGGGCTGCACGTTCTGAGGGTGAGAGGTTGGAGTTGGTGAGATGCTGCCTGGCCTGCTGTGCTTTGACCAGCAACACATTTGCAGCAGTTGGTGACAGGGTGTCTCTCTTATGAAGGGGAGAAGAAATGAGTTGAATAGATACAGAAAGGGAGAGATAGAAAAAAAATGAAGCAAAGAAAGGGATTGTTGATGATCAACTGGGATAGAAATATAAACGAGATTAACCTTATTTATTTTTCTCCTGTTCCCATATACTGAAAATCCTGCCCATTTCAGGTGTTCATCAAAGTCGCAGTTTAAAGTGAGTTATCAACCTTTATCTGTCTTCCATGAGTGTGATCACCTTCTTTTACTCATTAATGGATGCTAGGCAGGTATTTAATTCCCTTTCTTCATTGTCCTTGAGAAAGTGATGATGAGCTGTCCTCCTGACCAATGCAGTCCTTGTGCTGGAAGTCGTCAGTGCCGAGGTCCGTCCGGTTTCATTTTTTTTAGGCTTTCGACTGAGCGATATAACTTCGCGGCTTGCCTGGCCATTTCAAAGGGCAGGTGAGGGCCAAACACATTGTTAAAGTTAAATGTAAGCCCGATCAATTGAAGATGGAAGGTTTCCTTCCTTAAAAAAAACTAATGTCTTAGGCGGAGTTTACACCTCATTCCCATTAGGTTCAAGCTTGTTCAATCTCCATGGCACCTTGCTCAGTCAAATCCTGCTATAATGTCAGGGCCATTCACTCTGACGCTGTGCTTATATTTTTTGTTCATGTCAATAGACCAAATGACATGTATGGGGAGTGTTTCCTTCCCTCAGAAGGTAGTGACGTTGGGGCCTCCCAACCCCAGACAGTAAATCACTGAAATATTTTTGGGGCACGAGTGATGTTAATGGATTTTGATCATTGTGGGCTACAAAGATATGGGCATGAAAGAGAAATTGCGCCCGAGAACAGATCAGCCCTGACCTGACTGAAGGGAAGGGCAGGATTGAGAAGCTAAATAGTTTGTTTTTATTCCAGTCTTCTCCATAGTCCAATCACTTTGTGGCGTCTTCCATTTCCTATGTCACTGGATAGACTGATACTGTTGCTGCATGATCTAAACTGGGTCTAGCTTTATCGACTGGAGGGGATGATTGGCCTCCTCCTGAAACTGTATATCATGATCGAGGGGCCGAAAGGCCTCATCCCGTTCTGCTGTAACTGGAATCCATATCACTAAACATCCTGCCAGAGGAGAAAGCGAGCACGGCAGATGCTGAAGATCAGAGTCGAAAGGTGTGACACTGGAAAAGCCCAGCAGGTCAGGCAGCATCCGAGAAGCAGGAGTATCGACGTTTTGTACATTCTTTATGATTGAATTATGACCGAAACGTCGATTCTCCTGCCCCTCCAATGCTGCTTGACCTGCTATGCTTTTCCAGCACCACACGTATCAACGTCTACCGGCTCACCCTAGTCAACCTTGCTGGTCACATCAGCAAAGAACTTTAACCAATTCATCAGGCGTGAACTTGCACTCAGAAAGCCATGCTTACTATTTCTCCTCAAACCCTGTTTTCCAAATGCATTTACGTTTTAGATTAAATTAGATTACTTACAGTGTGGAAACAGGCTCTTCAGCCCAACAACTCCACACTGACCTGCCAAAGTGCCACCCACCAAGACCCATTCCCTTGCTTTTACCCCTTCACCTAATAGTATGGGCAATTGAGCATGGCCAATTCGCCTAACCTGCACATTTGTGGACTGTGGAAGGAAACCAGAGCACCCAGAGGAAACCCATGCAGACACGGGGAGAATGTGCAAACTCCACACAAACAGTCGCCTGAGGCGGGAAGGAAACCCGGGTCTCTGGCGCTGTGAGGCAACAGTGCTAACCTCTGTGCCACCATGCCGCCCATTTTGCCCCTAAGCGTCTTCTCACATAACTTACCTACCACAGATGTTAAGCTTCCTGGTCGATAATTTACAGGAGTTTGTTTTTCAGTCCTTATTGAATACGGGCACAACAATTGCTATCCTCCAGTCTTCCGGAATCTCACTTGTAGTTAATAATAATCAAAATTATCAGCTAGGTCCCCCACAAATTCTTCTCTTGCCCCTTGCAGTGTTCTTAGATATATCTGGTAAGGAACGTGAGATGTATCCACCTTCATACGTTCTAGTACATCCAATACCTCCTCTATTGTGATATGGATTGTCCCTAAGATATCACCACTAACTTCCCCAAAATCACAAGTATGCATGTCTTTCTCCACGGTCAACACAGAGGAGAAATATTTGTTGAGGACTTCGCTCATCTCTGATGGTTCCACACATACAAGTCCACTTTGGTCTTTGAGGGATCCTATTCTCTCTCTAGTTAATATTTTTCCTTTAATATACTTAAAGAACTTCTTTGGCTTCACCCTGATCTTCTCAACCAACGCTGTCTCATTGCCCCTTTTTGCCTGCCTGATTTCATTCTTATTAACCTCGTGCATCCCTTGCACACCTCTAGGGATTCCCTTGATCCCAGTTGCCTGGTCCTGAGCCACGCCTCCTCCTTTTTTTCAGATCAAAGCCTCAATATCTCTTGTCATCCAAGGTTCTCTATTCCTGTCAACTTTCCTTTCACCGTTTCAGGAACATATAAACTTTAAACTCAAGCTATCACAGTTTTAAAGGCTTGTCGGAGGTCCCTTCACCTGCAAGCAGACTACTCCAATCAACTCGTGTAAGCTCATTTCTAATTCCATGAATGTTCACCTTGCCCCAATTTAGAACACGAATTTGTGGACCAGCTTTTTATTTTCTTTTCAATAACGGATACATATATGTTATCATCGCTGCTGCTTCTCTCTCTTGTCCAGTATTGGAAAAGTTCATTGATTTCGCTTTGAATTTGCACCCCTCCCTCACTTTCACTGACTCCTCCCTTCCTTTCCTCGACATCTCTGTTTCCACTTTTGAGGGTAGACCAGGCTCACAGCCACCTGGAGTATACATCCTCACACCCTGTTTCCTGAAAAGACTCCATTCCATTCTCCCAGTTCATCCATCTCCACTGTATTGCTTCTGATGATGACAAATTCAACAACGAAGCCTCTGAAATGTCCATCTCATTCCTCAAACCAAAATTCCGCAGCACTGTTGTCAACAGGATACTCAACCGGGTCTGACCCATCTCCTACACTTCTAGCCTCGCCCTTCCACTTCCCTCTCACAACAAAGTTTCCTTTGTCCTTCCCTAGCATCCCACCAGCATTCACATGTAGAGAATCATCATCCAACATTTCCTCATCCACCCACCCTCCAGCGAGATGCCCCCACCTGCACATATTCACCTCCCCTCCCTTGTCCACCTTCTGGAGGGATCATTCCCTCCAAGACGCATTGGCCTGCTCTTTATTCACTCCCACCCAAGTTTCACTTCACTTTCCCCTGCCCGAGTTGTAACACTTGCCCATTTAACTCCCCCCTTCCTTAGTATCCAAAGGTGCAACCATACCTTCCAGATGTAGCAGCACTTTATCGACACTTCCCACAATCTCGTCTAGAATATTTGCTGCTCACAATGTGGTGGCCTCTACATTGTGGAAACGAAGGGTAGATTTGATGGCCACTTCGTAAAACATCCTTGTTGTACCTCTGCAAAAGACCCTGAGCTTCCAACTGTGTGCCTGTTTAAAACCCCATCCTGTTCCCTGGCCAATATCTCTGTGTCAGGTTTGCTGCAATGTTCCGCAAAAGTTCAGCGGAAACTGGAAGACAAACTTTTCATTTTTCCGTGCGGACTCAAAATCAAGTTCAATAATTTTACTGTCAGAACTCCCCAATGTCCTTGTCCCCTACCCATATACCCTTCTAATACTCACCCTCTATTGTTAGTTACTAACAGTCTCCATTACCAGGTATCCAGCCTCTTCTGTACATAAATCAACATTTTCAGCGCTCTCATCAGTTCTGAGGAAGGGTCACCGGACCGGAAACATTAACTGTGATTACTCTGCACAGCTGCTGCCAAACCTGCTGAGCTTTTGCAACAACTTCTATTTTTGTTTCAACATTTTCATGACAAGATCTCGCAGTGTAATATTTAGAGCCCTGTCAAACATAAGGACGTTGCAATTTTTCATTTAATATCCATAACAAATTACTCGAGATCCAACTGAGATATTGGCTTCGCTGTTATCATTCAAATAAGACACTTTGTCACAGTTCAGAAAGGAAAAAGAAATCAAAAGAGTTTGAGCGAAACTCAGTAGATCTGGCAACATCTGAGCAGAGATGCAAAAGATTAAGCTTTGATTCTAATATGGCTTTTCAGAACAGTGACGCATCATATTACATACGTTATTTCTGTTGCTTTCTGCAGATACTTCCTCATCTTTTTCGTTTATCCAGCATTTTCTGTTTGCATTTCATGTTTCCATTACCTCTATATGTCATGTTTCTTGACGGGTCTACATGTTGAACTTGGAATATTTGGACAATGTGGTCCTTTCTTGTTCCTATTACAGTTGGTTTGTCTGTGACACCTGAATTCTTCTTTAAAATGCAAAGTTTAAAAAATTCTGAACATCCTGTAAATCTCTGGAAATCTTTTTATTTAAGTACATTTTAGAGGCAGCTGAACTTCATGAAATAATAGACATAGATTATTGATGATGGAACACTCTGTGTCCTCCTTTCGAAAAGCTTATCTCCCCACTCTCCAAAAGCTTTCAATATGTAACATAGAATTATTACAGCAAAGGTGGTGAAAACTCAGCATATTGTCTCTTCCAGCTTGTTATGCACCGGGACAATACACTCTCAATGATGCATCTGTAGAAGTAGCGCATGCTGATTTTCCTGTATCACCTGAGGAGGAGAGGCATTGTTGAACCTTCCCGACCGTCAGACCTATGTGAGAAGTTCAGGACAGGTTGTGAGTTATCATCACTCCGAGGGACTTGATGCTCTGCACTCCCTCAAACGGTTGATGTAGATAGAGTATGTTCCTCTCCTTTCTTCCTAAAGTCAATGATCAGTTCTTTACATTTTCCGGATTAGAGAGAGAGGTCATTATCAACACACCATGCCACCAAGCTCTCTATCTCCTTTCTCCATTCTGACGCGTTGTTGTTTAATATCCGTACTGCTACAATGATTTCATCAACGAACTTGTAGCTGGCGTTGTTTGGAATTTGGAAACTCAGCCGTGGTTGTACAGGGAGTACGTAGTGGGCTGAGGACACAGCCGTGGTTGTACAAAGAGGACATTAGGGGGCTGCAGAAATAACCGTGGGTGTACAGGGAGTACGTAGGGGGCTGAGGACACAGCCGTGGTTGTGCAAAGAGGACATTAGGGGGCTGCAGAAACAACCGTGGGTGTACAGGGAGGACAGTAGTTGGTTTAGGGGCACAGCCGTGGATGTACAGGGAATACACTAATGGGCTGAGGTCACAGCCATGGGTGCACAGGGAGTACCATAAGGGGCTGAGGACACAGACGTGGGTGTACCTGGAGTACCATAAGGGGCTGAGGGCACAGACGTGGGTGTACAGGGAGTACCATAAGGGGTTGAGGGCACAGACGTGGGTGTACCTGGAGTACCATTAGGGGCTGAGGGCACAGATATGGCTGTACATGGAATACAGTAAGGGGCTGAGGGCACAGACGTGGGTGTACAGGGTGTACAGTAAGGTGCTGAGGGCACAGCCATGGGTGTATAGGGAGGACAGTAATGGGCTGAGGGTACAGCCGTGGGTGTACAGGGAGTATTGTCGGGTGTTGAGAACACATCCTTCAGCAGCTTTAGTGTTATTGTGGAGGAGGTGGTTTTAACCTATTTTCACGATTGTGGGTCAGAAATCTGAGGATCCAGTTGCAGAGGATGGAACCAAGACCAAGATCGCGGAGTTTTATGATTAGCCTGTAAGTGATAATGATTTTGAAGGTGGAGCTTTAGTCAATGAGCAGGAGTCTGGTGTAGGTGTCCTTGTTGTCCAGATGTTACGGGGATGTGTGCAGGCTTGGATATGGCATCAGTTGTGAACCCGTTACATCAGTCGGCAAATTATAGTGCAGCAGGTCAGCTGGGAGACTGGAGTTGGTGTAGGCCATAACCAGCCTCTCAAAGTACTTCATGATTATTGAGGTCGGAGTCACTGGATGGTCGTCTCTAAGGGCATGTTCCATGTGCTTTCTCACTTCCAAGGATGATGAATCAGATTGGGACTTCGCCTTCTGGAGGGAGAGGCTGAAGTTGTATGTGAATACCTCTGCTAGTTGGTACAAACAGGATCTGTGTGCTCAGCCAGAAACACTGTCCAGGCCCATCACTTTCTTTGATTTGACTCACTGAAAGACTGGCCTTGCCTGCAGCGGTGACAACAGACACATGTACATCTGGGGCTTTCGCGGCCTTTTTCAGCCCTCAGTGACAGTCACACAGTCATTTATGATCGACATCCCCTCCCCCCACCTCCCTCTGTCGTCTTCAACCCAAAATGACATTGGTTGGTGTGAGCACCAAACAGTCAGCATTGAGACAGATTGCCATTAATAGGCTGGGATCGTGCGCCATCAAGTTCTGTGTCACCATAATGCGGTAAATTCATAATAAAATGTTGGGCAGAGTGTCAGTGCCAGTGGTGCAAGGAGTGAAGACCTTGCAGGTGTAATTCCCATCATGTTGCTTTAATCTAAATGGAGTAAAGCATCTTGAGCGTTGTGCCTTTTCAATGGTGGACCGTCCTTCGGTAGTCAGGAAGTATCATTTACGTGAACCATCTGACCTGACGGCAGTTTTACTAGATGATACAATGATGATTGGATGGTCAGGTGATATTATGGAAGTGGGGAGGCTGCAGAAAGAATTGGACAGTTAAGGACACTAGGAAAACACGTGGCTGATGGAACAATATGGGAACATGTGAGATTATGCATTTCAGTAGGCGGAATACAGGCCGATTTTATGTTCTAAAAGCCTTCATGAAATCTGAAGCACAAAAGGAGTTTGGAGTCCTCGTCCTCTCTTACGGTTAATGCACAGGTGCAGTTGACAGTTAGGAAAGCAAATGCAATGTTAACGTTCATTTCAAGAGAGTGTGAATACAAGGGCGGAGACATACTGCTGAGAATGTAATGGGCTATGGTCAGACAGCATTTGGATTATTGTGAGCTGTTCTGGGAAAGGATCTACGGGTTTTGGACATGATCTATCCTGGGAATGATGGCTTGTCATACGAGCGGCAGTTGAGGGCTCTATGTCGGTATTCAATGGAATTTAGAAGAATCGGGGCGCAACTGATTGAAACTGAGTGATTACTGCAAAGATTGATACAGTTAGAGGATAGAAAGTATTTCCACTAGTTTTAGAGACTATGACAAAATGGCACAGTTTCGGAGTGAAGAGATAGGCTGAATAGCCTAAATCTATTGTTATATCTCATGCCCTTATGGTCATACATTTTCTTATTCAGTGCAGAATTGTAAGTCTCAGACCTGCTCTTGTAAACCTTGTATCTGTATGTTGATTTGACTTCACCTGCTGGTCAATGGTAACCCCTGTAAAATGGACAGTGGGAGGATTCAGTGTCATCCAGAAGCGCAGTAATATGTTGAATATAAGCTGCTATCTGGGAGTCTCATCTGACGGAAGTACATTGTCTCTACGATGATTGTCATTTTCAATCTGGTATTTTTGAAGGATCGATCCTACTACGCTAATATTGTTGAATTTAACAAAACAGGTGAAATTTATTGCAGTGCTCAGCAACAATATTTCATGGAACACTGAACACCTTTCTAATAACAGAAAGGTCTAAAATGTTCATCATCAGAAACACTGCTTTCCTGTTCATGTTCAAATCAGACAACCCGTCCCATCGAGGTGCTCAAATTGAAAGTACTTAAACTTTTGTTGTGGTTCTGTTCGCTGAGCTGGGAATTTATGTTTCAGACGTTTCGTCCCCTGTCTAGGTGACATCCTCAGTGCTTGGGAGCCTCCTGTGAAGCGCTTCTGTGATCTTTCGTCCACCATTTGTAGTGGTTTGAATCTGCCTCTTCTGGTTGTCAGTCCCAGCTGTCTGCTGCAGTGGTCGGTATATTGGGTCCAGGTCGATGTGCTTATTTATTGAATCTGTGGATGAGTGCCATGCTTCTAGGAATTCCCTGGCTGTTCTCTATTTGACTTG
The DNA here is from genome assembly GCF_020745735.1 of Hemiscyllium ocellatum. Lineage (NCBI taxonomy): Eukaryota > Metazoa > Chordata > Chondrichthyes > Orectolobiformes > Hemiscylliidae > Hemiscyllium > Hemiscyllium ocellatum. The sequence continues at coordinate 46,684,276 of NC_083433.1, read as the reverse complement.
TCCTATAATAGTAGTGTTGCTTGTCATCTGTGTGTGTACCTACTAAGGATAGCTGGTCGTGACGTTTCGTGGCTAGTTGATGTTCATGGATGCGGATCGTTAGCTGTCTTCCTGTTTGTCCTATGTAGTGTTTTGTGCAGTCCTTGCATGGGATTTTGTACACTACATTGGTTTTGCTCATGCTGGGTATCGGGTCCTTCGTTCTGGTGAGTTGTTGTCTGCGAGTGGCTGTTGGTTTGTGTGCTGTTATGAGTCCCAGTTGTGGCAGTAGTCTGGCTGTCAGTTCGGAAATGCTCCTGATGTATGGTAGTGTGGCTAGTCCTTTGGGTTCCGGCAAGTTTTCGTTCCGTTGTGAATGCTTGTGGATGTGGTGCCAATCAAATGGGCTGATTTGTCCTGGATGGTGTCAAGCTTCTTTAGTCTCGTTGTGGCTGCACTCATTCAGGCAACTGAGGAGTATTCCATCTCAGTCCTGACTTGTGCCATGTGGTTGGGTGACACGTTTTGGGAAGACAGGAGGTGAATTACTCACGGAATATTGCCATCCTCTGATCAGCTCTTATATTTATGTGGCGAGTCCAGTTGAATTTCTGGTCAATGGTAACCCCAAGTGTATTGATAGGGGTGGGGTGGGGAATTTAGTGACAAATAAGCCGCTGAATACGAAGTGTTTATATTATCTCTTACTGGCGATGGTCATTGTTTGGCATTTGTGTGATGGGAATGCTACTTGCCACTTGTCAACCCAAGTCTGGAGATAGTCCAGATCATGTTGCCTTTAGGCATGGACTGCTTCAGTATCTGAGCATTTGCGAATGGTGCTGGACATTGTGCAGTCATCATCAAATTTTCCTCTTCTGACCTTATGATGAAGAGAAGGTCATTGATGAAGCCACTGAAGATGTTTGGACCTAGGTTTCATCCGGAGGGCCACTGAAGATGTTACGTAGTATGGTGATGAAACGTCTGTAAATGAACATTCCAGTTCATGGAGAAAACCGGCATCCACATTATCCAGAGGGACTACTGCAGAGATGTTCTGGAACGGAGATGACTGACCTCCAACAACAATGACCATTTTCCTATCTGTCAGCTATGACACTAATAATGGAGTATTAGCCCGTGATACCCTTTTTGCTGGTGTTCTTTTATGCCATATTTGAAAGTATGCAGCCCTGATGTCAAAGGCTGGAATTCAGTTCCTTTTCCTATATTTGAACCAAGGCTGTGACGGGTTCAGGAGCTGAGTGACTCTGGCAAAACCCAAACAGGGCGTCCCTGAGCAGGTTATTGCTGAGCAGGTGCTGCTTGATAACACTGTTGATGACACCTTCCATCATTTTATGGATGATGGAGAGTGCACTGATGAGGCGGTATTTGACCAGGTTGAATTTGTTCTGCGTTTTATGAACAGAACATACTTGAGCAGCTTTCCCCCATTGTCAGTTTGTAACCGGAGTGGAACAGCTTGGCTAGGGGAGCGGGATGGTCTGGAGTACAATTCTTCAGGACTATTGCCGGCGTGTTATCAGGAGTCATAGCCTTTACAGTATCCAGCACCTTCAATCGTTTCTTGATATCAGTCAATCGAACTTGCTGAAGACTGCTATCTATAATGATGGGGACCACGGGGGGAGGTCGAAATGGATCATTCACTCGAAACTTCTGACTGAAGATCTCTGCGAAAGTCTCAGCCTTATCTTTTGCACTGGTGTGCTTGGTTCTTCATCATTGAGGATGGGGATATTTGTGGAGAGTCCTACTCTAGTGAGTTGTTTAATCGTCCAACACCATCCACGATCAGATTAGGAGGACTGCCGAGCTTAAATCTGATGCATTCGTTGTGGGGTAACTCAGTTCAGTCCGTCCCTTGCTGTTTATGTTATTTGGCACGCAGGTATTTCTGTTTGGAAGCTTCAGCAGATTAACATTTCATCTTTGTATATTCCTGGTTCTTCTCCTGGCCTCCTGCATTCTCCATTGAACCAGAGTTGATTGTCTGGCTTGATGGTAATGGTTGAGTGGGGGATATGATGGGCCATGACATTACAGTTAGTGCTTGAGTTCAGTTCTGCTGCTATTGATGGTCCACAGTGTCTTACGGACGCTCAGTCTTGAGTTGCTAGATCTCTTCAAAGTCGGTGTCATTTAGCATGGTGATAGTGTCACACAACACAATAGAGTTTATTCTGAATGTGACCTTGAGACTTTTACCGATACTGCCATGGACAGATACATCTGCAGTTGGTAGATTGGTAAGGATGAGGTCATGTATGATTTTTTTTCCCTCTTGTTCTTTCCCTCACCATCTTCTGCAGACCCAATCTAGTAGCTATGTCCTTTAGGACCCGACCAGCGTGATCAGTAGTACTGCTGCAAACCATTCTTGGTGGTCAACTTTGAAATCTCCCAGCCAGAATACAACTTTGTGCCCTTTCTACAGTCAGCGCTTTCTCCAAGTGTTGTTTAACATGGAGGAGCACTGATTCAGATGAGGGTCGACGTTACGTGGTAATCAATAAGAGACATCTTTGTCCATGTTTAATCTGAAGCCATGGGACTTCATTGGGTCTGGAGTCAATTTTGGGGCCTCCCAGAGCAACTACCTCCAGACTGTATCTCACTGAGCTGCCCATCTGCTGGACCAGTCCTTCCTTTGGGGCAGGATATATCCAGGAATGGTGATGGTGTTGTCTGGGTTATTTCTGTAAGGTATGATACCATGAGTATGACTATGTCAGGCTGTTGCTTGACTAGTCTGTAAGGCAGTTGTCCCAATTTTGGCACTCCCCCTTCGATGATAGTAAGGAAGATTTTGGAGGTTCTACAGTGATATTTCTAATGTTGACTTTTCAGATGCAGAGTTTGATGCCAGTTGGTCCAGCCAGTTTCATTTCTTTGAAACTTTGTAATGCTTGGTACAACTGAATGACTCACTAGACCATTTCAGGGGGCGATTGAGAGTCAATGACATTGCTGTGGGTCTGGAGTTGCATGTCAGCCAGACCAGGTGAGGATGGATGGATATTAGAGATCCAGATATTCTGAATATCGTCAATGCTTTCCTTTTCATAGGTAGATTCTTAATTCCAGGGACATTTTAAAATGACTGAATTGAATTTCCACCATCTACAGTGGCGGGAGTCGAACCAGGATCCAAAGAACAGGAGCTGATTTTCTGGATTGATAATCTATCGGTAATACCATGAGGCCTACTTGAAACCACATGTTGTATGCAACTGCCAATTCTTGTGTTGTCCTGTTTTTCATTCATTATGTTATTCTGTAATCTCATCCATCATTAAATCCTGATTCAAATACACAGTCATGAACATCCTCTCGACTGCTTGGATTTCATTCAATCCGTTTCTTTTGAACAGGCATTTCAAGGCAGCTGCCCATCAGAAAAGAACAGGAAGGAAGAATGGCTGACTGGGCACTGTACGTGTCACCAGACCAGCATGTCTGTTCAGGCACCTAAAGTATTTATTGTGGGTCAGAGAACCTCAGAATTATTAGAGCACAGATGGAGGCCATTCAGCCCATCAAGGTGTCACAAGCTCTCCAACAGCACAAACAGAGATAGAGAGAGTGTGTGGAGGTAGATGGTGTGTGAGAGAAATAAACAGAGAGAAAGAATTTGAAGGGAGATAAACTGAGAGAGGATAGAAAAGAGAGTGACTAACTAAGTGAGAGAGGTGTTAGACAGATCAGGAGACCGCATTAGAGTATATAAATATGGGCAGGTAGAAATTAGAAGTTTTATTTAGAAATTCCACTGAACTGTAAGCCCTTTGTCTGGGCCCCATACCCTGTCATCACTATGCTGATACTGGCTGTTAGCCCAGAGTATTTATTTCCAATAATATCACATAGTTTACTGACAGCTAAACAGAACCCATTAGGCCAATAGATTGATTCCATGCGGAAAGCAGAGTTTTTAAATAGACTGTGCGAAGAGCAACAAGAAATGATGACACCCCTTCCCCCCACCCCCCGGTACTGTATGAGAGACTAGGCCAGAGAATCTCAGTGAGGGGACTGACTGACGGGAAATAAGCATCTCAGCTGTGGGTGAAATAATAATCGATAAAGTTTGCACACCACTTACCTAGTTTTGTAATCCGCATTTCAATTTATGTAGCACACTATCAGGAATGCATTCTATCAACCTTATCTCTTTGTACTTTGCATATATTGGTGTATGCAGAAAATCATGTTGTTACTGTATTTTATATTGAAAGAATGCATTTCATTAATATTGTCTTTGCTATTTCATCATTGTAAATGTATCCTTGAATCTGTTCTTCATATGAGTTATGAAGAGTAACGTTCCAATACTGGTGAATGGAGAACATCACTGTCACTCTACCCACTCTAAACAACCATGTCCCCCAGTCCTCTCCATCTTCTGTCTTTCCCCAATGTCATAATCACAATGTAATTGAAGTCCATTAAATGACACTTCACCACAGTTCGTTAACATGGATAACATCAACAACATAAACCACACCTGCCATCTCTGACATGAAATAACAATCTGAATTGTGTTTGTCACGTACAATTCTCTGTTAACATATCCATGCCATTCGTTTGTTATAACCTACGTTTTCTTAGACCCACTTTCCCATCAGATCATGTACGAAAGATGGTCTCTCAATGTTTTACAGATATTGCAATGACTGATCTGTAGTTACAGGATTTATTTCTCTATTTTTGAGAAGAGAATCATGTTTATGTTCCGTCAAACCTCTGGCATTACTTCCATGTCCAAGGTAGACTGAATGATTACACACAATCAATCTGCTATCTTCAACATTCCTTCCTTCAGTCACACTCACATATCACAACTAGAAAGCATAAAGGTTCAAAGTTATTTTGAACTTTAATAAAACAGTATTGAATTCCATTCGGTTAACTGGAGTTATTTGTTCAGCGATTGTGATTGCGTCAGTCTCCGTGGATCCTAATCATTCCGAGAGAGTTTCTCTCTTCTATCAATAAGGGAATGCCTTCAGTGTTTTATCCCATAGTATGAGCGGGAGCACAATCCACACCAGTAACAGGGATCAGCAGCTCCAGAGAGGTGGAGGAGAGATCAGTCTGTGAGAACATTAGACTGCACTGTTCCAACAATGGACAGGCGTTTATCCTATGGTCTTTACTGGCATTCCCAGCCTTGGATATCATTAGCATATCAGATTGAAGATGCACCGATGGTTATTCAAGGTGGTTACTATCCTATTCTTGCTATAGTTGGTGTTCCTGGTAAGTCACTCTGTCTGTCGACTGAACTGAATTGATGCTGATGATATATAAATTTTGTAAAAGTGCAAGTCAACTTTTTCAGTTCCAATCAAAGATTCCATTCCTTGGAAATAATAACTAGCAAATTATTATTGACAAATTATTCCAAATATGCGAGGATGAAACACACTGTTCTCAACCTTCTTGATTCATTTTCTCCTGCAAACTTTACATCTCCATATCATCCCCACATACCAATCCTGTCCAGTATAAACACTAAGACGTCCAAGTATCCTCCTCAGCCTCAGTGCAACTTCTGAATAAACCATTGTTTGCGCCTTTGTTAATTCTGGATACATGTTTCAAGCCCCTTCTTACCACGTGTGCGTTGCAAAATAATTGAACTTGAGATGTTTAACTTTTTCTCTGTGCAGAATCTGAAAGATTGGAAGATAGTGTATGGTGGTCACTTCATTGGCTTGTAATCTAGATGCACAGAATAACAATCTGTTGATACCAGCTTGCCTGATGCCCATTAGAGAAGGCAATGGTTTCATACTTCCCTGGTCAGGTCTCTGTTTAACTGCAAAATTACAGCAGTTTGTTTTACTCTTTCCTGTCCCGTGGAATAGCTGAACCAGCCACTCAGTTCAAGGTCAGTACAACATGCTGGCCTGACCAGGGCTGCACACATCCCGTGAGGGAAAAACAAAAGTGAAGGCAGCTCCCTCCCTCTGCCTGTTTCCCATAATCCGTCACCAGATTACCATTCAGGTAGGTGGCCATTCACTGTTTTAGATGTATTCTTTGTGATTGAGTCTCTCCTTGGGAGTGATGTCTATCTCGATAGGCACCTCTGGTGCTGGCTTTATCGATGCTGACCTACAGATGTAAGGATGTTTGACTTTCCACATCAGTGTTAATGCATTGTAAATGAATGGTTTCCTTTGTCACATGAAGGAAACGGAGCCAGCTAAGTGAGGGAAATGAATTATTGCGATCAAACTTGAGAATGTTTTTTGAGGCAGCATTTGGGGTGTTGTGGACAGATTTTCTCGCCTTTACAAGGAGTGATCTCCTTACCGCAGAGAGAGTGAACAGGCGTTCTACCAGATTAATCCCTGGGATAATGTCATCATGAGGAGTAAGTAAAGTTTGATCTGTAGTGCTTTCAGAGAATAAAAGATGATTGCATTGAACACTGAGTGGGATGGGTAAGCACTAATTGCATTTAAACAGATAATGAGAAGGTGATAAATACCATGTCTGCTGTTTCACTCAGGATGCATGATTCTGGATAGTTTAAGTGCCTCTGAGGACGTTACGCCCATCTACCTCAACCTCCACTCCCCACGCTAATTGAGAGAGACAGAGAAGTCCAGGTTTTGAATAAACTCTCCCCACATTAATACAGTGCACTTGGTGTGTGATCCTGCACTGAATGTCATATTTTCCACCATCCCGACAGCAGCCACAATGCGTTCAATCTAAAACAGTTAACTATTCTCACCAGGATCTGACATTCATGAAGAACATGAATCCATCATCTCAGAGATGCAAGGTGACTCCTTCACGTTTAGAATACAAGTCTATAAGACACAGGAGCAGAAATTAGGCCAGTTAGCACATTGAGTCTGCTCATCATGCAATAATCGCTGATAGATTTCTCAAATCCATTCTCCAGGCTTCTCCTCGTAATTCTTCATCCCCTGGATCATCAAGAACCTATCTATCTCCGTCTCAAATATACACAATACACTGCCATCTGTGGCAATACATTTCAAAGATTCGCCATTCGCTGGTTAAAGACATTTCTCCTTATCACTGTTCTAAAAGCTGTTCCCTTTCATCAAAGTCTGTGTCCTCGAACTCTCGTCCAATGCAAACATCTTACAAACATCAACTCTGTACCGGTAATTCAGCATCCTGCGCTTCCATTATTTTCCCTCTCATCGTCTAAACTTTACCGAGGATAGACCAGAGCCCACAAACATTCCTCATACGATAAACTTTTCATTCCTATGATCATTTTCGTGAAAATATTCTGCACAAGCTCCAGAGCCACTACATTCTTCCTGAGATATGGGGCTCAAACTTTCGAACAATACTCCAAATGTGGTCTCACAAGAGATGGATACAACCTGTTTTATATTCAATTCCTCTCGTAATAAATGCCATCAATAATAAATGCAATTGCCCTCCTGACTACTGCCTCAACCTGCAAGCTTACCTTGAGAGAACCCTGCACTAGAACTCCCAAGTCCTTTTGCACTTCAGATTTCTGAATTTTCTCCCCATTTAAAAAATGGAACATACCACTATTCTTTGTGCCAGAGTGCATGACCTCACACTTTCCAACGTTGGAATGCATCTGCCAATCTCCTTCTTCAGTCTATCCGCCTCCTCAATACGACATAGTCCATCTGCCTATCTATGAATCGTCTGAAATATTAGCCAGAGGACACTCAGTTCCATCATCTAGATTGTTAACATAACAAGTAAATAGTTACGATTCCAACACTGAGCCTTGTAAAGCACCAATTGTCACTGACTGACATCCTGAGAGGGACTATTCTATCCCCACTCTCTGCTTTCTGCTAGACAAATGAGCTTCTATCCAAGCCACTACCTTGCCTCTAACACCACGGACCCTAAACGTACTCAGTAATCTCCTGTGTGACACCTTGTCAAAGGCCTTCTTGAAATCCAGGTGGATAACATTCATTGGCTGTGCTTGGTCAAGCCTGCTCATTTCCTCTTCAAATAGTTCCAACAGATTTTTCAGGCATGACCTTCCCTTGATGAACCCAAAGTGATTTTGCCCTATTTTACCAAACACTCTGAAGTATTCAGAAATCTCATCCTTCACAATGGATTCCAGGATCTCACCCACGACCGAAGTTAAGCTATTAATTGTGGATTTCTTTTTGTCTTTTTCCTCACTCCCTTGTTACAATGGGGTGTCACGTTAGTGGGTTTCCCGTGTTCTGGGATCGTTCCTTACTCTAGTGATTCTTGAAAGATCACCACTATCCCACCACACCCTTGACAGCTATCTTCCTTATATCTCTGGGATAGTCCATCCGGTCCAGGTTATTTAACCACTTGCAGGCCATTCAGATTTTTCTCGCATGCTATCCATAGTGGTGGCCAGTATACTCGGCTCTGGCCCCTCACTATCTTGAATGTTAAGGTATTACTCATATCTTCCATAGTGAATTAATTTTTCAGTTCCTCGGCCTTTTCTTGTTTACCACTACTATCTCTCCAGTATCATTTTCCAGGAGTCCAATGTCCACTTTTGCCTCTCTTTTGTAATTTATATATTGAAAGAAGCTCTTACAGACTTCCTTTATATTAGTGGCTAGTTTACCCCCATATTTACTATTTAATTTTGTTTGCCCCCTGTTTTGTCTTTGTAAACTCCTCAATCCTCTAGTTTCCCACTGTCCCTCGCCACATTATATGCATTCTCATTTACTTCTATGCTGTCCCTGAATTCCCTAGTCAGCGATGGTTGCCTCATCCTCCCTGTACCATGCCTCTTTTTCCTCAGGATAATTCTCTGCTGCATCCTGAATTAGCACAGAAATCTCCTGTCATTGCTGTTCCACTGTCTTTCCTTCTGGGCCCGTCTCCCAGTTAATTCTATCCAGCGCCTCTCTCATTCCTCTTTATTCAGCTGTAATACCATTACCTCTGATTCTAACTTCTCCATCTGAAATTGCAGAGTAAATTCAATCATATTATGATCACTGCCTCCTATTGTTTCCTTCATCTAAAGACCCCCTCATCTAATCTGCCTGTACAAACTGCTAGAAAAAGCCATCTCATAGACATTCTACAAAATCCTTTTCCTGCAAAGCAGTATCAAACTGAATTCCCAGTCCACCTGCATAATGAAATCCCACATGATCACTGTAAAGTTGCCTTTCCTACAGATGTTTCTATCTCCAGGTGTATCGTGCACCCCAGATCCTGACTACTGTTTGGAGGCCTGTGCATAACTACAATTGCATTTTTTCACCTTTTTGATTCCCCAATTCTACCGACACAGATTCTACACCATCCGATGTTCATTTCTTCGAATTGATTCATTTCCATTTCATATTAATGAGAACCATTTGTCCCTCTGCCCACCTGCCTATCATTTCGACAGGATTGATATCCTTGAATATTCAGCTCCCAATCCTGATCCTCTTGCAGTGACGTCACTGTGATGCTCACCACGTCATACCTGCCAATTTGTGTATGCGTCACAAGCTTATTTACATTATTCCTTCCACTGCTTGCATTCCGATATAACAGTTCAGTTATGTATTTACCGTCCCTCTTCTCATTGTCATTTGTTTGTCCAGCCCGTTGGTACCTACACGAGCCCTGGCCACTGAATCATTCCCCTCTCACTCCAAGTTCATCCGCACCCCAGATGACATATCCCAAGCTCAAGCACCAGGTAGGCAACACAACCTTCAGGACTCTCAATCCTGGTAACAGAGAATATTATCTATGCCTCTAACTGTACTATCCGTAATTATCCATAATTGGGCAACATAGAACATAGAACAATACAGCACAGAACAGGCCCTTCAGCCCACTATGTTGTGCCGAACATTTGTCCTAGCTTAAGCACCTATCTATGTACCTATCCAATTGCCGATTAAAGCTCACCAATGATCCTGACTCTGCCACTGCCACAGGCAGCGCATTCCATGCCCCCACCACTCTCTGGATAAAGAACCTACCTCTGACATCCCCCCTATACTTCCTCCTTTCACTTTAAATTTATGTCCCCTTGTAACACACTGTTGCACCCGTGACTGTCTACTCTATCTATTCCCCTGATCATCTTATAAACCTCTATCGAGTCACCCCCCATCCTTCGCCGTTCCGATAAGAAAATACTTAGCACTCTCCACCTATTCTCCATTCCAGGCAACATCCTTGTTAATCTCCTATGTACCCTCTCCAAAGCTTCCACATCTTTCCTAAAGTGAGGCGACCAGAACTTCACACAGTACTCTAAATGTGGCCTTACCAAGGTCCTGTCCAGCTGAAACATCACCTCACGACTCTTGAATTCAATCCCTCTGCTAATGAACGCTAATACACCAAAGGCCTTCTTACAAGCTCTATTCACCTGAGTGGCAACTTTCAAAGAGCTATGAACATAGACTCCAAGATCCCTCTGCTCCTCCACTTACTAAGAACCCTAACGTTAACCCTGTATTCTGCATTCTTATTTGTCATTCCAAAATTGCCAACCTCACATTTGACAGAGTTGAACTCCATCTACCACACCTCAGCCCAGCTCTGCTTCATATCGAAGTCCCTTTGCAGCTGACAACAGATCTCCTCGCTATCCACAACTCCACCAATCGTCATATCGTCTGCAAATTTACTGACCCACCCATCGACTCCCTCTTCCAAGTCATTAATAAAACTTACAAACAGCAGAGGACCCAGAACTGATCCCTGTGGAACTCTACTTGTAACTGGGCTCCAGGCTGAATATTTACAATCTACAACCCCTCACTGACTTCGACCGGTGAGCCAGTTCTCTATCCAACCTGCCAGAATTTCACACTATCCCATGCCTCCTGAGCCTAAGCCTACCAAGAGGAACCTTATCAATTGCCTTACTAAAATCCATGTACACTACATCCACTGCTCTACCCTCAAGCTCATGCTTTGTCACCTTCTCAAAGAATTCAATAAGACTTGGAAGGCAAGACCTACCCCTCACAAATCCGTGCTGGCTGTCCCTAATCATGCAGTGTCTTTCCAGATACTCATAAATCCTATGCCTCAGTACCCTTTCCATTGCTTTGCCTACCACCGAAGTAAAACGAACTGGCCTGTAATTCCCGGGGTTATCCCTATTCCCTATTTTGAACAGGGGCACAACATTCGCCACTCCCCTGTCCCCTGGTACCTCCCCGTTGACAGTGAAGACGAAAAGATCATTGCCAACGGCTCTGCAATTTCCTCTCTTGCTTCCCACATAATCCTAGGATATATCTCGTCAGGGCCAGGGGACTTGTCTATCCTCAAATTTTTCAAAAGGCCCAACACACCTTCTTCCTAACAAGTATCTCGTCTAGCTCACCAGTCCGTTTCATACTCTCCTCTTCAACAATGCGGTCCCTCTCATTTGCAAATACTGAAGGAAAGTACTCATTCAACACCTCTCCTATCTCTTCCAACTCAATACACAGTCTCCCATTATGGTCCTCGATCGCACCTACCCTCGTTCTCGTCATTCGCGTGTTTTTCACATATGCATAAAAGATCTTGGGGTTATCCTTGATCCGACCCGCCAAAGATTTTTCATGCCCTCTCTTAGCTCTCCTAATCCCTTTCTTCAGCTCCCTCCTGGCTATTCTGTATCCCTCCAACGATCTGCCTGAACCTTGTTTCCTCATCCTTCTATAAGCCTCCTTCTTCTTATTTACTAGACATTCAACCTCCCTCGTCAACAAAGGTTCCCTCACACGATCATCTCTTTCCTGCCTGACAGTTACATACATATCAAGGAGACGTCGTATCTGTTCCTTGAAAAAGTTCTACATTTCAATGACATTCTTCCCTGACAGCCTATGCTCCCAACATAAGCTCCTCAGATCCTGTCTTGCAGCATCGTAATTACCCTTCCCCCAATTGTAAAACCAACCCTGTTGCACACACCTACCTCTCTCCATAACCAAGGTGCAAGTCACAGAATTGTGGTCACCATCACCAAAATGCTCACACACTAACAAGCCCATCACTTGTCCTGGTTCTTTACCAAGTACCAAATTCAATATGGCCTCCCGTCTGGTCGGACAATCTACACACTGAATTGGAAAAGCTTCCTGGACACACTGCACAAACAACGCTCCGTCCAATCAACTTGATCTAAAGAACTTCCCATCAATATTTGGGAAGTTGAAATCGCCCATGACTACTACCCTGTGGCTTCTGCACCTTTCCAAAATCTGTTTCCCAATCTGTTTCTCCACATCTCCGCTGCTATTGGGGGGTCTATAGTAAATACCCAACAAGGTGACTGCTCCTTTCCTATTTCTGACTTCAGCCCATATTACCTCCAAAGGCAGATCCCCCTCGAACGGCCTTTCTGCAGCCATTATACCATTTCTAATTAGCAACGCCACACCCCCTCCTTTATTAGCACCCTCCCTAATCTTACTGAAACATCTGTAAGCAGGAACATCCAACAACCATTCCTGTCCCTCTTCTATCCACGTTTCCGTGATGGCCACAACATTGTACTCCCAAGTACCAATCCATTCCTTAAGTTCACCCACCTTATTTCTGATACTCCTTGCGTTGAAGTATACACATTTGAACCCATCTGTGTCTGCAAGTATTCCCTGTCAGTGCTACCTTCTCCACAGCGTCCCTACATTCTTGGACATCCTGAAAAAGAGCTAACCTACTTTATGGACGACAAGTCCGGATCCCATCCCCCTGCCAAATAAATTTAACTCCCCACCCCCAGAAGCGTGCTAGCAAACCTACCTCCCAGGATATTGGTGCTCTTCTGGTTCAGGTGCATCCCGTCCTGCTTGTACAGGTCCCAACTTCCCCAGAATGCAGTCCAATTGTCAAAATACCTGAATCCCTCCCTGCTACACAATCCTTGCAGCCACGTGTTCAACTTCACTCTCTCCCTATTCCTTACCTCACTGTCATGTGGCACCGGCAACAACCCAGAGATGACGGTTGTGTGCACAGCAAAGCTGCCTCACAGTGATAGGTACTTGGGTTCACTTCCAATCTCTCGAATCTGTCTGTGTGTACGTTGTACATTCTTCCCGTGTCTGTAATGGGAGCATTAACTCCTATCTCTCTCCACAGGATTTCTCTGTATTTGCTTCGGATTTCTACAATCTCCAGTATATTTGCATATATTTCATGGAGAAATGCAGTAAATGTGGCAGCTTTTGTAAAAGCAGCCATGATTCTCGTGTTCCCTGGGTGTTTAGGAATCTTGCTGAATGCAGTGTCCCTGGATACGCTTTCCATCTCTTTCAGTCCCTCAGTCCATCCATACTGCATGCAGCCTTTCCTTTGACAAACCTGGGACTCCCCACACCCCATCGCTTGGCACTGGATACTCCCTTCGCAGGACTGTGCACACAACGACACTGGGCACTCGCTCACCCGCTGGGGCTGCTGGGGTAAAAACCCTGCCATTGAAAGGAACAGAATAATTAAAATCCAATTTAATAGCAAATCAGAGTAAACAGGCTGAATGACATCCATCTGCTCTCTCATTTTGTAGTCTTCTGTTTATCCTCGTCAATCTGCAAATAAATAGTTCATATATCTATCTTGTCAACCAGGTTTGGTGGAGGTGATAGATATCAGATCCTCTGGCCAATGGACTCAGTCTGTAGGCTCCACCTTCCTGGTAAATGAGGTCACACTTACGTTTTTATAATCACGTTTATCCACTTTAAAGAAAAGGCATTGCTCGAGTTGTGCTGAAAGGATATTTGAATTTTGGAGACGCTAGAATATGTCACGTGCGAGTGAGATTAGGAATAGGAAGGTAGTATAGTTATATACACGGCCAAATAGCTGGTAGCACTTCTGATATGTGGATGATTGGGATTGCCGACTCGGTAGGATATAGCCAAGGAGGACGGGATGGACCTGAAGTAGCAGCAAGCTTTGATGTGTAGATCTTTGGGTTTCCCGGGTCAGTAGGATACACACAAGAAGGACGGGATTGACCTGAACAGGCGGCAATCTCCGATATGTGAATCATTGGGATTCCCGGATCAGTAGGATTTGCACAAAGAAGGACGGAATGGACCTGTACTGGCGGCAATGTCCTGGCAGGTAGGTTTGCTATTGTCACTCCGGAGGGTTTAAACTAGTGTGGCACTGTTGAGTGGGAACCAGAACAGTCGGTCCACAATACAGTGACTGATGAGGAATTGGAGACTAAAACCAGTGCATATAAAACCAACAACAAAGAAGGAGATGACACTGAACACAATGGGACTGGCAACCTGAAGTGTTGTTACTTTCATGTGAGGAATCTGGCAAGTAAGTACTTGGAGATTGTATGAGTACATATAACTACAATGTAAATATTACCAAGAATTCGTGAGAGAGGGACAAGAGAGCAATCAATCCAGTAGGTCCAGAAATACTTGCTGAATATGCAGTGAGTGGCTGGAGACAGTCGTTAAAAGTGAAATAATTATTCAGCGCTCTATCGAAATCGGACCATGTGTAATGCAAGGTACAGAGTGAAGTGACAAAGGAGGAAACTGGAATTGTCTGTCAACAATCTTTTCTGCTTTACTGATAGTCTTTTGTAATCTCCTGTCACCGGAAAATAGCAGCAGAAAGTACTTCAGGGAAACTCAAACCAAATATCAGGTATGTATCTGATGTGTTTGGCGGAAGTATATTTATTTCAATGCAAGGATTATTTTGGGTAAACAGTTGAATTTAGAGCCTGAGTCCCTACTTGGGACTACGATGTTGCAAACAGTATAGGGACTTTGTTGAGAAAGAGACAGGACTGGCTGCTCAACTTTCCAGTGTTTTGTTCTTTTAGATGATATAGAGGGGAAGCTAAAAGAGGGGGAGGAGTTGCATTACTAATCAGGGAGTTTTTTTACATCTGCACTTAGGACGTATTGGAAGGCTCATCTACTGAGGCAACATGGAGAGAGCTCAAGATATGATGGATGCATGTGTTAGGACTGTACTGCAGTCCCCCCAACTGCCACCGAGAAATTGAGGAACAAATATGTCGGCTGATTGTGGAAACGTGAGTTGCCATAGTGAGGGACTTTAACAACCCCAATATTGACTGGGAATCTTTTACAGCAAGAGGCGTAGACGGGGTAGAATTTCTTAAGAGCACCAAAGAAAGTTATTTGCAGCGGCATGTGGATAGTCCAACTACAACATGGGTCATACTGGACCTCGTAGTAGAAAATGAGCATGTCCACGTGACTGACCATTCATTAGAAGATCATTTTAGAAACAGTGATCACAATGCACCTCAGGTTTGAGATAGCTACGATCATGGAATAAGTCAGGATCTTTGGAAGTTAGTAAATTGGAGGAAGGCAAATCCACATCAGGCAGAAGCGAGGGGCTGTTAATTGGAAGGAGCAGCTGTCAGGAAAATCCACATTTTGCATGGCGGGACTGTTTATTAAATCCTGATTTCAATATTGTCTGGTGAATGTCGTCCCAACTGCTCGAATGTCAATCTATTTTGTTTGAACAGATATTTAGAGGATATTGCATGTCAGAAAACAGGAAGTGATAACGAATGATTGTGTACTGTGTCCTTCGCAGGGCCAGCTTGTTTCTCCAGGCACTGAAAGTCTTTATTGTGGATCAGAGAACCTTAGAATTAATACAGCACAGACGGAGGCAATTTAGCCCATCCTACATCCACAAGCTCTCCAACTGCACTATCCGAAAGCAGAGAGAGTTATTGGAGATACAGAGAGAGAGAGAGAGAGATACAGACAGAGACACAGATAGGGAGAGAGAGAGAGAGAGAGAGAGAGAGAGAGGGGGAGAGGGAGGGAGAGGGAGAGAGAGAGAAATAGAAAGAAAGTATGTGAAGGGAAGCCAACATAGTGGCTAGAAAGTGGAGCGACTGACTGAGTAGGAGAAACGGGTTTTAGAAGAAAGTGAAGCTGGATAGATCAGGAGTCAGCATGAGGAAAATAGACAGAAAATGGAAATTTTATTTAGATATTCCCCTGGACTGCAAGCCCTTTGTCTAGTGCCATACCCTGTGAGCACTGTGCTGACAGTAACTGTCATCCCAGATCATTTATCTCCAAAATCATCATAGAGTTGGGTTTCTGACAGTTAAACGGAATCCAATAGACCAATTCATTGGTTCCAGGGAGAAAGTGGATTCACTTAAACAGACTGGGCGAACAGCAGCAGGAACTGATAAGCCCCCGAAATACTGTGTGTGGGTCTGGACCAGAGAGTCTCAGTGAGGGAGATCACTGTCGAAGGGGAAATCAGCATCTCAGCTGTGGGCTGAATACTGATTGATAACGTTTGCACAGCACTTCCATGGTTTTGTAATTCACATTTCAATTTATACAGCTCAAGGTCATGATTGTATTTTACCAATCTTATCTGTTTGTACTTTCCACATTTTGGAATGTACAACAAGTCATGTTGTACCTGTATTTTGTGTTGCATATGCATATTGAATTATGGAGGAAGAAGGGACTTGTTCTGATGGTATGGTCTTCCTCTGAACAATGCTGGGACCAGAGTCCGAACAAATCACCTAATTAGGGCTGCGGTCAGATCTTTCAACTAATCTTTAGGTTTGGGTGGGATTTCAGTTATAGGGGAAATTAGAAAACTTGTATTCAAAGAGGAGGTAAGAGTGAAGAACGCAGGAGAATTTAATGAAATCTCGAGCACAGACACAAATAGGACACAGTGTATTGAAAGTGTAAACAATCAAACTTCAAGCACACTGGACAGACAAATGAAACTGAGAGCATGGACAGTTAATATAGGACTGTGAGTGTTATGTCTGCATGCATGCCGTATAAGAAATAAGGTAAATGAGCTTGTAGCGCAGATTGAAATTGGCAGAGACGTGCTGCAAGGGAATCAGGATTGACAGCTGATGCATTCAAGAATATGCATCCTATCGAAAAGATAGGTTGAGTCGGGGGGAGTAAGAATGAAAATACATCAACCATAAGAATCCTGGTCTCCTTGCTATCGGAAGAATGTTGTGAAATTTGAAAGTATTCTGAAAAATTTACAAGGATTGGACTATTGGACCTACATGCAGAAGGTGAATAGGCTGAGGTTGTTTGCCCTGGAGCTTCAGAGGCTGAGGGGTGACCTTATAGCCATTTAGAAAATCACAAGGGGCATGCATGGGAGAAATAGACAAATTATTTTCCCTGGGGTGGGGGGCAAATAGAGTGCATAGGTTTAGGTTGAGAAGAGGAAGATTTGAAAGTTACCAAAAGAGCAAGATTTTTTGTCATTCACGGGGTGGTGTATGTATATGGAAACAACTGTGGGAGGAAGTGGTGGACACTAGTCCCATTCCACCATTTAAAAGGCATCTGGATGGGTATGCAAAGAGGAGGCTTAAAAAGGATATAGGCCAAGTGCTGACAAATGTGACTAGATTAGGTTGGGTAATCTGATTTGCATAGACGAGTTGGACCGAAGGATCTGTTTCCATTCTGTTCATCTCTCTGACTGTACAGCTCTCTGTCTGTATGACATAAAGTAGGGTCAGATGGCAGAAAATCGGTGAGGGTAGAATTGAGTACCCCCAAAGGTTGAAAAAATAAATATAAATGTTTAATGAAACCTTTAAAGAGCAGATGTGGATGCTGGAATGGATAAAGATGGAGGAAGCTCTTGTTCTGAAAATTTTGTCAAACATTAGGATTGATAAGTCGCCAGGCCCGGACCAGATTTGTCCTCAGCTGCTTTGGGAAATGAGAAATGCGATTGCTTCGCCACTTGCAAAGATCTTTGCATCCCCACTCTCCACTGAGTCGCACCTGAGGACTGGAGAGAGGCAAATGTAATTCCTCTCTTCAAGGAAGGAAATAGGAAAATCCCCAGCAATTACAGACCAGTAAGTTTCACGTCTGTCGTCTGCAAGGTGTTAGAAAGTATTCTGAGAGATAGATTTATGACCATCTGGAAGAGCATGGCTGGATTAAATGCAGTTAACACGGTTTTGTGAGGGGAAGGTCATGTCTCACGAATCTTATCGAGTTCTTTGAGGATGTGAATAGAAAAGTTGATGAGGGTCGAGCAGTGGATGTGGTGTATATGGACTTTAGCAACGCATTTGATAAGATTCCCCATGGTAGGCTCATTCAGAAGGTCAGGTGGATGGGATACAGGTGAACTTAGCTGTCTGGATGCAGAATTGTCTGGCCAGCAGAAGACAGCGAGTGGTAGTAGAAGGAAATTTTTCTGCCCGGAAGTTAGTGGTGAGTGGTGTTCCACAAGACTCTGTCCTAGGGCCTCTACTGTTTGTAGTTATTATTAATGACTTGAATGAGGGGATTGAAGGATGGTTCAGCAAGATTATAGAGCAAAGGTTGGAGGTGTAGATGACAGTATAGAGAGGGCTGTTTTAGGCTGCAGCGGGACTTTGACAGGATGCAGAGATAGCATGAGAGGTGGTAGATGGATTTTAACCTGGATAAATGCGAAGTGATACATTTTGGAAGGTCGAATTTGAAAGCTGAATACAGGATAAAGTATAGGATTCTTGGCAGTGTGAAGGAACAGAGAGATCTTGGTGTGCAGGTACATAGATCCCTTAAAATGGCCACCCAAGTGGACAGGGTTGTTACGAAATCATATGGTGCTTTGGCTTTCATTACCAGGGGGATTGAGTTTAAGAATCGTGAGATCTTATTGCAGCTCTGTAAAACTTTGGTAAGACCACACTTGGAAAATTGCATCCAGTTCTGGTCGCCCTATTACAGGAAAGATGTGGATGCTTTGGAGCGGGTTCAGAAGAGGTTTACCAGGATGCTGCCTGGACTGGAGGGCTTATCTTATGAAGAGAGGTTGACTGAGCTCTGACTTTTTTCATTGGAGAAAGGGAGGAGGAGAAGGGACCTAACTGAGATATAGAAGATAATGAGAGGCATAGATATAGTCGGTAGCGAGAGACCATTTCCCAGGGCAGAAATGGCTAACACGAGGGGTCATGGTTTTTAGCTGTTGGAGAAAAGTATAGAGGGGATGTCAAAGGCCGGTTCTTTCCACAGAGAGTTGTGAGAGCATAGAATGCGTTTCCAGCAGCAGTTTTTGAATCGAGGTCATTAGAGACATTTCAGGGCTGATGGACATGCATATGGTCACAGAAATTTGAGGATGCATGCATGCGGATCAATGGTCGGCACAAGATCGTGGGCTGAAGGGCCTGTTCTGTGCTGTAATGTTCTATATTCTATGTTCTAGATGGCGTTATGTTCAGGATTCGAAAAAGTATTCAGGACCTATATATATATATACCAGGAGATAGAAAAGATGCATAGAAAAGGCAAAGTACAGTGGTCACGGAGATTTCCATACACAGGTGGACTGGGAAAATCAGGTTGTTAGTGGTTTGCAGGAGAAATACTTTGTGCAATATCTTCGATAGGGCTTTTTAGAGCAGCTTGTGGTGGAGCCCACTCAGGAACAGGGCAATACTAGATTTAGTGTTGTGCAATGAGGCACACTGTTTCAGAGAACTTAAACGAAGGAACACGAAGGAAGCAGTAATCATAATATGACTGACTTTATTCTGCAATTTGAGAGGGAAAAGATAGAATGATAGGTAATGGTATTTCAGCTGTACGAAGTCAACCACAGGGGCATGAGCGAGGAGCTTGTTACAATTGTCTGGGATGAGGCTAACATGAAAAACAGTAGAACAACAATGGCAGGAGTATCTGCAAGTAATTCAGGAGACACAACAGAGATTCTTCCCGAGAGGAAAAGAAGGATAGTTTCGGGGAGGATGAAGCAACGATGGATGTTTAGGTTACAAATCACACATACCAGGTTATAGTCCAACATGTTTAATTGGAAGCACACTAGCTTTCAGAGTATGGCATCTTCAACAGGTGTTTGTGTAGGAAGTCAGGGACAGAAGAGCAAGCGTAAAATATGTCGAAGGGCAGCGGAAAACCAGACGATTTGGAAGCTCACAAAGACCAACAGAGGACAACAAAATAATAAATATGGAGGGAGGAGATTAAATATGAGGATATGTTTGCCAGTTAAATCAAGGAAAGTTGGAAGATTTTCTTTAGATATAAAAAGGGTAAAGGCGAGACAAAAGTGGAGATTGGGCTGCTGTAACAGGGCGCAGGACAGACAGGAGTGGAGAACAAAGAAATGGCCGAGGACACGAATAAATTCCCAATGGTTAAAGAATGTGAAGGGCCAAAGCTCATAATGTCACCCATCGCCAAGGCAAACAGGGTAGAAAAGCTAAATGGGCTGAAGGTGGATAAATCACCTGGACCAGAATGACTACACCACA
The DNA here is from genome assembly GCF_020745735.1 of Hemiscyllium ocellatum. Lineage (NCBI taxonomy): Eukaryota > Metazoa > Chordata > Chondrichthyes > Orectolobiformes > Hemiscylliidae > Hemiscyllium > Hemiscyllium ocellatum. The sequence continues at coordinate 46,663,974 of NC_083433.1, read as the reverse complement.
GAGTTCAAAGGGAGAAAGCTCAGAGTTAGTGGAGGACTGAAATAACGCTTATGTAAAATCCCTGTTTACAAAGGGAATAGGCAGAAGACGGAAATTACAGACGAATTAGCCTAACCTCAGTCGTGGGTAAGATCCTGGAACCGATCGGGAAGGATAATATTTTTGAATATTTGGAGGTGTATAGAAATATACGGCAAATTCAGCATTGTATCATCAAAGGGAGGTCATGGCTGACGCATCTGCTTGAACCTTTTGAGAAAGTAACGATCAGCTTCGACCCAGGAGCGCCAATGGATACTCTTACCCAGACCACAAAAAGGCTTTTGGCGAGTGCCACATAGAAGACTATTGATTAACATAAGGGCACATGGTGACAGAGGCAAAGTGCTAGCATGGATTGAAGTTTGGCTGTTTTGCAAAAAGCAGGTAGTGTGGATAAAATGTTCCTTCCCAGGATGGCAAACGGTGGCCAAATGTATTCTGCAAGTATCAGTGTTTGGACAACTTTTCACATTGTGCATTAATGATCAAGATATGGAACAGAGGCCATTCTGGCTAAGTTTGCAGACATTATAAAGATATCCAGAGGGACAGTTAGCACGCAGGAGGCAAAGAAGCTGCAGAAGGAACTTGTGCAGGTTAGGAGATGGGCAAAGCAGTGGCAGATGGAGTAAAACATACGCTAGTATGAGGTCATGCACTTTGGTATGAAGAATAGAGCCACGGGCTATTTTCTAAATGGGGAGAAAAGTCGGAAGTCTGAAATGCGAAGAGACTTGGGAATCCTAGTCCAGGCTTCTCTCATGGTAAACTTGCAAGTTGAGTCAGTAGTTAAGAAGGTAAATACAATGAAGGGATTTATTTCGAGAGGAATTGAAGTTAAAAGCGGGGAGTACTTACAAGGTACTAAAAAGCTCTGGTCAGGCCACATTTTGATTTGGGTCCTATATCCCAGCAGATGTGTACTGCCCCTGGAGAATGTTCAGAGGAGATTGGCTGGATTGGTCCCAGGAATGAAAAGCTTAACATACGATGAACGTTTGAGGGCCTGGTTCGAAACTCGATGGGGTTTAGAAGGATGAGGGGGAATCTAATTCAAACTTATAGAATACTGAATGACCTGGATAGAGTGGATTTTTGGAAAATGTGTCCATTCGTAGGTAAGACTAGGATCCGAGGCACAGCCATAGACCACAGCAAAGACCTTTTAGAACAGAGATAACGAGTAACTTCTTCAGACAGAGCATTGTGAGTTTATGGAATACACTGCCTCAGAAGGCTGTGGAGGCCAAATCATTGAGTATATTTAAGACTGCGTAGGATAGGTTTTCGACTGAAAAGAGGATCAAAGGTTCCGGGGAGAATGGGTTTGAGAAATTTATCAGCTTTGACTGATGTTTGAGCAGACTGGATTGGGCTGAATGGTTTAATACAGAAAGAGAATGACTTACCAGGAACACCAACTATAGCGAGGATGGGATAGTAACCACCTTGAGTAATCCAAAGGATATCTTTGATCCGTGATGTTAATGATATCCAAGGCTGAGAAAGATAATAAAAAACCCTTGGATAAACTCCTGTTCATTGATGGAATATTCCAGTCAAATGTTCTCAGATTCTGATCCATTGTCTTCTGAACCCCCAGTGGAGAGATTGTGGCGGATTCCTATTAAATTTAATTTAGTCAACGTTTCTTGATACCATCCGGAGTCAACTCCGGCCTTGATATCAGAATCGGTCAGTCTTACATGAGCTGCTGTGTTCACCTCTTTTGAACACACAAATATGTTATTGTGTATGTTTGGGGCGTGTAACCGTCTCACAGAGAATAGTGAATGTCAGAAATTATCTGGTCAAAAGAGTTCCAGGAGCTATATCACTGAAAGTATTTACAGATGAGGTAGGTGGGTTTTTGACCTGCCATAGAATTTAGGGATGTGAAGAATCGGGAAATAAAGCAGAGTTGATAACAACAGTGGATCATCCATAATCTTATACAATGGCACCGCAGGCCTGACCATCCGAATTACCATCTGATCCTGATCCTTATGTTCTCATATTCTGTAATTAGAAAGTTAATGGTTGCAATTTTCCTGAGCATTCCGTTATTGGACATTGCAGTCAGAGAGAGCAAAGCATTTTATGAGTCATCTCTGGGTGAGGTACGGGGACTGTATTCACAATGAATCTGGGTCTGCACCATGACCAACACATGAAGCACAAGTTGCAGAGAGGAGACACTCTTTCAATAGATCAGAGGCGTCTTTTGAGCGCAGCCTGGGTTTTGAATAAACATTTTTCAACCACGCCAAACTGTGTGTGACAATTGTGAGGGACAGAAGAAGATGCCGTCTTATGGTGGATCAGGTATTTCGAGCGAGTGGCCTGCATCTACAATAGTGCAGGAGCTATGAGGGGCTGAATGGAATATAGGAACATCGGACTGAGGAGTGGGAGTGGGCCATTAGGCACTTTGTCTTGGCTCTGTCTCGCACTAAGATAGTAGCTGATCTGATTGTGGTCTCAGCAGTACTTCTTCTGTACGTGCACCATTTTCCTACATTTACTTGTTTATCAAATATTTAACAGACACAACTTTGAATAAATGTAAACATCCAGGCACCACAAACTTCTGGGGAAGGGAATTCCCACTTGAACAGCCCTTTTAGAATTTGTCATTCGTGGTCCAATTAATGTTGCAGGGTCAATGTTTCCTTTTGTAGTCAGACTGCTCCACTGTTTACAACAAATTTCAAAGTTTGTTGATATAACTAATGATCAGCCTGGCTCATCCTTTAGAAAAATGTCAAACGCAGACAAGCTGCTTGCAATGCGATTTCTCCCCAGAATAGTTGGATTTAGCTGAATTCCCTTTGCTTCAGACGGTCGGACGATTCCAATGAATCTCTCAAGAGGAATTCTCCACGACTCATCAGGTAGCGGAGAGTCAGGGCTTTATTGTTGTCAGGTGGAACACAATAACAGAGAGGGATCAATCGGTTGCTGCTTCTCCGAGAGGGAACATTGTTCTCCCTCTCTGTGTTGAAACATACAATCATGTCAACTGAACACCAAACTGGGCCATGTGCGCTCATTGTGAACATTCTCTGGAATGGATAATAATGGGCGATATGCAAGTGCATCATTGCTGTTGTTATACACAGTGCCTTTCATTAGCCAAAAAAGAAAATTCTTGCCTTATAATTTGATGATATGTAGGTATGCATATGGTTAAGTTTTGAAAATCGTTTGATGTCTTCAAAATATCTGTGCGAAAATCAATACATTTTATTCTTAACATTTATTCCATAGTTTTAGTGTCCCTGAGAAGAGAACATATGTATCCAGCTGATTTTTCTCAATATTGTGTATGCTTCAAAAAGATTTCTCATCTAAGACCAAAACTGATAATGTTTCAGAACAAAACGCCTTCACTCCAGGAAAATTTTAACACAACATTGTTGATAAACTTCTAAAACAATTATCTAGTTTTTAGGTTAAGGGATCAAAACTGCACATAAAATGTCATATGTGGTCTTAGCAATGCCTGTACAGATGTAGACTCGAAAAATGTGATTCTGGAAAATAACAACAGGTCAGGCAGCACCCAACGAACAGGAGACTCGATGTTTATGGCAAATTCCTAATGAAGGACTTATACCCGTGACACCAATTCTCCTGCTCCTCGGATGCTGCCTGATTGGCTGTGCTTTTCCAGCCTCACACTGTTCGACTCTGATCTCCAGCATCTGCACTCCTCACTTTTACCGGTACAGATGTACTAAAACATTCCTGATTAAATCTTATACCCTTTGCCAGAAACACAATCATTCCACTTAGCTTCAAATCACTTACTGCAAGTGCAGACTAACTACATATGATTCATGTACCAGGATCATGAATACCGTCTGAATCACAGAGTACTCTATTCTCTCTACACTTAAATTGTTTAACATTGTTTTATCCTTCCATCCAAAATTGACAATTCACATTATGCTATATCTGCTAAAGGTTTGCTCACTAACTTCCCTTTGCCTTTATCACATTGATGACACAAGACCTCCATTTGATAACGTACTGGATGACCAGCTTGGTGTTTACGCTAATGGGGCATTGATATATGCAGTCCCTTCCTCCAGATCTTTGATACAGATATTGATCGTTGATGATTCCATAGTGAACTCTGAGGCACTCCACCAGTTACAGCTTTGTAATGTGAAAATAAGCATTTACATCTTCTCTCTATTGACTGTTAGCAACCGCTTCCTGTGTAGCAGTTCAGGCAGTTTAAATGGCCTGCTGTGCAGTAAAATGTACTCAATGAGCTAAAATGATTCGTTTCATTTTTGTCTGTAACTCGTTAAAGAGGCAGACTGGCTTCCTCCAGTCTCATGTTAACGATAAAGACTGGTTGAATGAGTTGGTTCCCTGTCTCTGTCTCAGCTTCGACGGGTGGATGGAGGGCACAATACATGGGGTAGTGGCAGCAGTATATCCCTGTAACAGCATCGAGGGTTGATTGAGGGAACAACACGTGGGGTAGGGCCAGCAGTTGGCTATTCGGCGCCACCAATCAGAATGCTCATGGCTGATCTGATTGTGTTTGAATATCTATCTCCTCTCTGTTCCCAATAAATATTGACTGTCCTGTCCAGCAAAGATCAGTCGACCTCAGTCTTGAATATCTTCAAAAACCGAGTCTTCACGGCTCCTTGAGGATGAGGACCCTACAGATAGTACAATACTAAAGTGAAAGGGGCGATCTTATTTCAGTGTGGGACCCGTTATATTAAACTGTGTTAACCTATTTTGAAACACAAGGACAGAATAATTAGGCATAGACATAAACCATTCAGCCCTCTAAACCTGTCCAATAGTACCACTGACTCTTTTCAATCAAATATGTATTATACTCATTCTCTGCTCCTGTCCCAGGAAGAGAATAACTGATAGCATGACACCACACGAGCATTAAAAACGCAGAATTAGGCCTTTCGGCCCATCGACTCTGAATGCCATTTAATACAGGCTTAGAGGTTTCTCAACATCATTCTCCTGACTACTCTCTTGACATGCTTATTCATCAAAAACCTACCTATCTCTGTCTTATAAGCAGTAGTATCTGTGTCTCTGTGCGTCCATATGTGTACTTGTGTGTGTTTGTTCATGTGTCTGTGTGTTTGTGTATTTATGTGCTGACATTGGTTTATCTGTGTATTAGCCTGTGCGTTTTACTTGTGCTTGTGCCTATTTGTGTGCGACTGTCTATGTCTCCGTATGCCACTACTTGTGTGCGGTTCTATCTCCGTGTAAGTACTATGAGTGTCAGCATATTAGCGTGTTTACATATGTCTCTGTAATTTTTTGTGCCTGTATCTCTTTGCAATGAGTTATTTGTTGTTTTGGGAGGGAGAAAATTGTGAGAACAGACATAGTGGTAAAAGTTCGAATTGCCCTTCACTGAACATTGTTTTTTACTCAGTTGGAGGGACATGGATGCCACGGAATCTCCATACGACACGTCCCGGTCCACTCCGGCTCCTTCCAGGGTCCTCCTCACATGGCGGGGGTGGGGCGGGGGTGGGGTGGAGGATGGGTCAGATATCGGGTGCTCCACCATCTGGCTTTGTCTTTTCTCTCCTATTACAGCCCGTTTCTCTTGGAATGGGGGAACGGCGGGGAGGAGTGATGGTGTGGGTGTGTGGCCCTGCTCTTAGAGATGGTGTAGGTGGAGGGGGAGGGGGAATGGTGAGGCGTCCGGAGGGAGTCAGTCCACAGTGTTGTATCCATGCTGTGTTATTAGTGTTGGGAGTACAGTGGAGGGAGAGAGAACGCGTGGGGTGGGGGTTCTGTGGGAAAGGTGCTGAATTCAACCGTGTGAGTGGTAGTGCGTGAGCCTTATTTGGAGATAGTGTGTGAGCCTTGGTAGGGGGTAGGTGCTATAACAGGTAGTGAGTGTGAGGGAGCAGAGAGAGTACGATGACAGTTAACCTGACAGAGTGGGGAGGATATTGATACATGTCCTGTGATGCTGGTCATTTCTTCAGATCATGTCAGTGTCGAGGTGACCCTTCCCGAATGTCTTGTCCAAGTCTATCACTAATAACGCAACAGACCCCGTCCCTCAGATCCCACAGAATCCGTTTAGGTGGATCTTACAAATAGGAAGGAGAAGCAAGCATTGTATCTAAACCAATGCTGTCGTGCAACGTCTGTGCATTGTATACACTGGAAATTAGAGATGCAAATATTGTGGGTGCTACAGTATTATTGAATGATCTTAAATTGCATCTAAACAGCGTTAACTAAGTGACTGTTATTGTTGTGAAAAATAAATTCCATAAGCGTATAACAGGGTGGTTGAAGATTATATTGTGACTCAAACAAGAGAGCAGGTTATTTTGGATTTGGTTTTGTGTGGTCAGAAGGACTCATTAGTAACCTCGCTCTGAGGACTAGAGACGTTAATATGTTGTATTTTACACGGCACCTGCATACAATGTAGAATGTTTGAGCATGAAGTGGTAGACACGCAATGGCTGTTAGAATCATAGAACCATGGAGCCCTGCAGCTTGGACACAGGCCCTTGGGACCAAAGTGGTCCGTGCCGACCAAAATGTCCATCCTGCTAATTCCATTTCCCTGCCCTTGCCCCTTATTCTTCTAAATCTTTCCAATTCGCGTATTTGTCTAAAAGCCTTTTGAACGTTGTTAATGCACGTGCCTCAACCAAACCGCTGTCTGCTAATTCCATTCGTGCACCAATCTCTGCGTAAAAGAAGTTGGCGCTCAGGATCCTTTTTGTTCTTTCACCTCTAACCTGATGTCCTCTAGTCCTTGATTCCCAAAACTGGGAACAAGAATGAGTGCATTCACCTTATCCACGCATCTCATGATCTGATCCATTTCTATACGATTTACACTCAGTTTCTTACACTCAAAGGAAAATGCTCTGGCTGGTTCAAACTCTCCCTACAACTCAGATCGTCGAGTATTGGCAACATCCTTGTAAATTTCTTATGTCCTCTTTCCAGTTTAATCATATCATTCCTATGACAAAGTGAACAAAACCGAACACAATACTCCAAGTGCATGCCCCACCAGCGTCCTGTCCAACTGCAATATAACTCGCTAACTTCTATACTCAATGTCCTGACTGGTGAAGGCCAGTGTGCCAAAAGCCGTTTTCACTGCACCATCGACATGCAACTACTTTCAGTGAACCACGGATCTGAGCTCCATGGTCCCTCTGTTCCACTACACTCCTTCAGGGTCTAACATTCACTACGAAACTCCAATCTTGATTTGACATTCCAAAATGCAACACCTCACGTATATCTATATTAATCTCCATTTGCCATTTCTCGGCCCATTTCTCCAGCTGATAAACGTCCTGCTGCAATTTATTATAACCTTTCTCACTGTTCACAGTATTGCCTATTTTATTGTCATCAATCTAATTACGAATCATCTTTGCACATTCTCATCCAAATCATTGATATAGATAACAAAGAGTAATAGGCCCAGCACCGACCCCGGAGACACTTCACTCGTCATAGTCCTCAAATCCAACAAGCATCCTTCCAGTATTAGCCTCTGCTTTCTCCCATCAAGCCCATGGAGTGTCCAATTTGCCAGATCCCCCTGAATTCCATGCCATCGAACCTTTCAGAAGTGCCTATCATGTGGAACCTTATCAAAGGCCTTCCTGAAATCTAGATAGACTACGTCTACCACCCTACCACCTTTTGAGGTCCCTTCCTCAAAACAACGCTAAAAAGTTGTGAGCCATGATATCCTATGCACAAAGCAGTGCTGACTGCTCCTTATGAAACCGTGTCTTTTCAAATGCATGCATATGTTATCTGTCAGAACCTTCTCAACGAATTTACATGTCACAGTTGTTAAGCTAAATGGTCTATAGTTTACAGGTTCTTCTTCGCCGCCCTCCTTGAACAAGGGCACAACGTTCACGACCCTCTAGTCTTCTGGGACCTCCCCCGTGGACAGCGGTGATGCAAAAAGATCTGCCAGAGCCCCCGCAATATCTTCTCTCGCCTCTTGCTGTGTTCTTGGATACGTCTGTTTAGGACCAGGAGATCTACAGAAAACCTGCAATGTCTGAAAAATATGTCTATTTCTTTAAGGGAGAATCACTATAGAAAGGGCAAGTGACTTCATGAAGGCTAACATAATAAATTAAAGATTTTATTAATCAAAGGAAGTGAACTCAGAAGAATTTTAGACATTGTGGCAACCGGAGAATTCTCAGAAATTTGTTTGTTGGAGTTTGCATATTCTCCTCGTGTCTGCGTGGGTTTCCTCTGGGTACTCCGGTTTTCTCCCACAGTCCAAGGAATTACAGGTTAGGTGAATTGGCCATGCTTATTTGCCAAAAGTGTCCAAGGTTGTGTAGATTAGCTGCATTAGTCGCAAAATGTAGAATTGGATGGGAATGGATCTGGGTGGTTACTCTTTGGAGGGGCAGGGTGGACTTGTTGGGCCCAAGGGCCTTTTCCACACTGTGGGCTTTTAATGATTCTACGAAAGAAGAACACAAAGACTACATAAATCTACAATCTGTATTGCAAAGAAAACAAAATAAAAGCAGGGTCAAATGTGGAATTTTGTCATCAGGAGAGGAGAGGTTGTTGTGGAGAATAGGGAAATGACCAAAAAAGTAAACAGTTACTTTGCATCTGTCATCACGGAGGAAGGTCCAGAAAATCGCTGAGAAATACTAAGTGATCACATGGAACTTGTGGAACTAAAGACATAAAGTCAATTCATATCAGTAACAAGGTGGTAGTTGAAGGCTAGCATAGTAGTATTGTAGCTGGATTGAGCATTGCTAAGTTTGATGAGCCAGTTGTACTTCGTATCAAAATATCAGAAATTAATCAGCAATAGACATATTAATTGTGCTGTCGATGACTTTTATTTTTCTGTACATTCTGCAGAGGCTGGAAGTTAGTAAAGCTTCCAGCATTGGAGATAAATGGAAGGGATTCAAGCATCTGCAAAGGGAAAAAGAGATAGTATGGAGAACTGCAGACCAATTAACTTGACATCTGTAGGTAAACTGATGGAATCTATTATGGAGGATGTGATATTGGATATTTAGAAATTAACAGCAACATTGGAGAGAATCAGTATGCACTGACAGAGTCTGACATAGTCTTCATCCTTGACAAACTTCAGAATGATTTGAACTTGTTTATTACAACATAGAAATGGCGTATTTCGATTTTCAGAAGGTTTTTTTGTAAGAACTCATGCAGTGAATTCATAAATAAAGTAATGTGAATGGTAATTGGAGGAATATATCGAAGTGAAAAGTCAAAGTTAGGTTCGCTTTCATTTAAGAGAATCAGAACATAGTCGGAAGGTTATGTTGAAGCAGTTTCACAGCTTGCTAACGAAACTGTATATAAACGATTGAGTCCAGTGTTGGTGACCAATCTGAGAAAGGAGGATGTGCAATGGACATTCTCCAGATTAATCCCTCAGATGGTGAGATTGCCTGATGAGGAAACTCGGCCTGTGTTCTTTAGCGTTTCAAAGAATGAGAGGTGGGTCACAGTGAAATTTAGAAAAGTCACTGAACATATGACAAGATGGAAATAAACAGGAGTTTTTTTGTGGCTGTCTAATCTACATTTAAGGCAAATAATGGCAGGTAAAGGATAGACAATTTCAGACTGCAATAAGGAGGCAATTCTTTATTTGAAGGGGACTGACGAACACAGTGACATAGAACCCTGCTGGCAGGAAAGATTAGGGAGAATCCCCAGATATTCTACTGGAACGTCAAGTGGAACAGAATAACCAGGGAACAGGTAGGACTCATTAGTGACTTGCCAAGTTGCATCCAAATCAACTTAGTGATAGGAGACAGAAGGTCTGCTGGTAGAAGTCTGTTTGTTTGACTGGAGACCAGTATCCAATCGTGTACCACAGGGATCAGTGCTGTGTCCCATATTATTTGTGATTTAGAGATGCCAATGCAGGGCGGGCTTGGACAAACTTTAAAAATTACAGGACGCTAGATGATAGTCCAACAGTTTATTTGGAGGCACAACCTTTCGAAGAGCATAATCACGCGATGAAGAAGCAGAGCTGCGAAAGCTAGTGCGTCTGAATGAAACTGTTGGATTATAACCTGGTGTTGTGTGATTTTTAACCTTATTATTTGTAGTATTCACAAATGATGCAGCTATGAATTTGGCGGGGGTTGGGGTGAGTGTGATAAATCAGTTTGCGTTTAACACAACGTTTGGCTGGTTGGTTGGCAGTGAGGAGGAACGCCTTATATTACAGGAAGATACAATTGGAATGATCAAATGCGTGGATCAATGACGGATGGAATGTAACCCTGATAAATATGAGGTGATGTACTTTGGAAGAAGGAACCAGACAGGAGAGGACTCAATGGATAACATCACGCTAGGAAGCTCAGAGGGTACTTCTCTACATATTCCTGAGTGTGATTACACAGGTTAATACACAAGTTGACAAAGCATAGCAACCCATAAACATAGCCTTTATTCATGAAGGCACAGATTATAAGAGCTATGTGGAACTTTGGTTAGGCCAAATGGAATACTATGTACAGTTCTGGGAGTCACATTACAGGAAGTATCTGAATGCACTGGAGAAGGTGCAGTGGAGATTCACCAGGATGTTCCCTTGGATGGAGTAGACAAGCTCGGTGGTTTACTTTGAAGCAGAGAAGGCTGAGAGGGACGTGCTTCGGAAGGATAAGATTACCAGGGGCATGGACAGGATGGATAGATAACAGCTGTTCCTTTCAGTCAAAGGGTGAAGAACAAGAGAGTACCATTTTAAAGTGAAAGGTTTGATGTTTAGTGAGGATTTGAGGACTGGTTATCATCCAGAGGCTGTTGGGGTCAGGAATTCACTTCCGGAGAGGGCAGTTAGCACAGGTGACCTCACAGCCGTTAAAAAATGCATGGTTGTGCCCTTGAGGTGCTATAACATTCATGGCTATGGGCCTCGTATCGGAAAATGCGACTAATGTAGATCATGCAGTATTTATGACAGTACAGAGCCGGTGCTTCTGTGATTGTATGGGTTGGACGGTCAATCATTGAGCAGCATAAGGCAGGAATTGATGAGTTTCTGAAGAATGTATTAACTCGGGTTATAAAAGTGAACTTGTCTCCATGAGCTGGAATGGGGAAAGCTAAAGGTGTCTCATGCCCTGCTCCCTTCCTGATGTTTCTGTGCAGTGTGCGGGAAAGCTCTGTCATTTTTGTCACAAGCTCTTAAACATTCGGAAGGCAGCATCTGTCTGGTTGAAAGGACTGTGTTTCCCATTCCCTTTTCCAAAGCTTGTTGCCGTGTTCTGTCTGGTTTTATCCTTTAAGAACTCAGAGCAATTTGATACAATTGAGTGTCTTGCTTGGCCGTTTCAGAGACCTTTGCAGAGTTTATCACATGTCTGTGTGTCTGGAGACACTTGTAGGCCAGACCAGGAGGCACGGGAGATTCACTTCCTGAAAGTACATTGGGGAAGGGACCGATGTTTACAATGGACATTAGATTCAAGTTCAATATTACTGGCACCAGATTTTATGTCTCGATATTTTGATAATTGTTTTTAACTTCCACCAGCTGCCAGAGATTTATTCTGGTCTGGATCAATAATCCAGTGACATTTGCACAACAGCACCATCTCCACATGGAGACCTATCGGAAACCACACTGAGCACATTATTTCTGTGCTGTAAGACAGCTCTGTCAAAATGAACTCCCACCAATGCGACTATCGCGATGGGACTGAGGGCGTGGTAAATGGTCAGCCTGTAGTCATTACCTTGTTATGGGACTGCATATAGTTGAGGAACTCTCCACGTGGCCAGGCTGATGTGAGAGTTGGAGCTGGATTGAAACAGCTTCCCCAGCAACACGACTTGTTGTGCAGTACAAGTCTTCAGTCCTATTGCAGGAATGTGGTCAGGGCCCATTGCCGTTATCATATCTACTGTGCTCAGCTGTTTCTTCATGTCACGTGCAGCGAATCGAATTGGTTGAAGACTGCCATCTGTGATTCTGTGGGCATCATGAGGAGGGTGAGGTGGATTATCGACTCAACACTTTTGGCTGAGGATGGTGCAGATGATGCATCTTTACTTTTTAAACTGAAGTACGGGGCTGGGGATATTTGTGGAGCCCTCTCCTCCAGTAAGGTGGTTATTAGTCCATCGACATTGATGACGGGATGTGGCTTGACTGCAGAGTTTCGATCTTATCTGTTTGTCTTGGGATCATTTTCCCCTCTCCACCAGATGGTAGTTCTGCTGTTTGGAATGTAACCAGTCAAGTGCGGTAGCTTTAATGCATTGCCATCAGGTTTAGATGCCCCTGGTTCTGACTCTGGCATGTTCACCCAAACTCGGCACTGAACCATCACTCAGCTTGATGATAATGGGAGAGTGATGGATTATCCTGGGAGAAAGGTTATGAATTGTGATTGAACACAATTCTGCTGCGGCTGCTGCTGTGATCAACACCATCGTAAGATAGCCCAGTGTGAGCTGCAATATCTGCAAATCAATTCTCCTGACTTTCCCCCAGTTCACACCGAGACCCGTTCACCCATCAGCCATGTACTCAGTGACCTAATCTGGTTTCTGATGTGCTAACACACCCAGTTTCATAATCTCATTCTGTTGAGGGTCTCTCCCTGATGTCACACCTCCAATTTGTTACATTACTCAGATACTTTAAAATATTAATCTGAATCATTTTCTTTCACGTAATACCATCTGATGTGTTTGAAGTGAATTTTGTTTTTCTCTGTTTTTCTCCCTGACCATTATTAAGACCTCTGTGGTGTCAGTGATGCCAGCCTCATGTTGTTTCAGAGCCAATGAAGCTGTGCGCTTTGCGTTTTTGTTCACTTCCTAATGTGCAGCGCTCTGTGCTGGACAGGGCTTTTGAGCAGATTCGACACATGTCTTTGGAAAATGTTCAAAAGCAGAAATTGCTGAAGAAACTAAGCAGGTTTCTCTGCATCTAGTGGAGTAAATGCTGAGTTCATTTTTTGGGTCCAGTGACCCTTCGGCAAAGCTCCCAGTTTCTACAGCAATTTGTGCATTTTTATTTCAAGTATTCATAGTTATTTGTTTCATTGAAAATTTGTGCTGTACCTGTTCATTTCTGGAGAAACTCAGCAGGTCTGGTAGCATCTGCGGAGACAGAGAAACAGAGTTAGCGTTTCAAGTCCAGTGTGACAGTTCTTCAGAACTGAAAAGGATTGGACACTGGGTATTTTAGTCCCTTGCCAGAGGTGGGGGGTAGGTGACAGGGAAAAGAGGGTATGGCAAAAGATAAGAAGGCTTTTAGCAGTGGTGAACGAGAAGATGATATAAAATGAGTTTAAATTAAGATGTGACTGGGGGAAAGGGGTTCTCTCTATTGAGTGCAACATAAAGAAGACACAACCACATAAGGTCATAGCGAGGCCAGGAGGGAGAATGTTGAATATGTGGCATTATACAGATTGGCCAGAGATACATTTTCACTGTAGAGATCACCGCCATCAGACAAAGACATTCAGGTGCTTGACGGCTTATTGGCACTAGTAAGATTTTCATGCTGGCTCAGAATTGTAACATAAAGAAGAAAACAAACAACAGTATGAAGCTTGGGCTGAGTGTTGTTCACCCGTCACTTTTATCATTGCTTCAAATTTGCAGGGGCTGATCTTTAAATGCTTGTTCTTGAAGTTAGTATCAGATGGAGTTCAGGAGGTTGAGGGTGACATTGTAGAAATTTACAAAATTAGGGAAGGCTTGGGAAGGGTGAAAAGCCAAGGTCTTTTCCACAGGATAGGAAAATTAAATCATAGAGCCATAGGTTTATGGTGGAAGAGGGAATATTTAAAAGGGAGGAAGAGGAAACTTTTTTTTACACAGAGAGTGATGTGTTTATGGAATGAGCTGCCAGAGGAAGACTGGCAGCTCCAACATTTAAAAGACACTTGGACAAACACGTGAATGGGGACTGTTTAGAGGCATATGGGCCAAATGCAAGCAGATGGACATAGTGTAATTTGGAAAACCTGGCCGGCATGGACAAGTTGGATCAAAGATTGTGTTTGTATGCGATATGATTGTATGAATATAGAAAGTGAAGAAAAGGGAAGAAAAGATGTGATGTAAGCAAATTGGCAACAAATATAAAAACAATCAGCATGAGCTTTTCCATGTGTGTAGTGAAGAGTTCAAGAGGTGTGTGTGATCTTTGTTAGAAAGAAAATCATGAAAGTATATTGAGGATATTTGGAGGGTGTGACTGGGGAACTGGATACAGGGAACAGATAATTTACACCAGTAGTTTACATCGTTCCTCACAGGGGAAGGTGCTGTAAATATTTCAATGTTATAAACAAAATGGTAATAGGAAGGAAGATCTTGAGCTGTCTCTAACAGAAGGAACAAGGCAATACTCAAACACATAAGACCAAGTGTAAACAGGTCATCGCTCGTTTTCATAGCTGGTTTTATAAGAAGTGGTCACAGAGTGGCTGGTGGCACTATGGGAAATATTCCATAACTCTGTGGATTAAAGGAGTAATCCAATGAAACTGGAGAACCTCCAATGTGTTGCCGGTCTTGAAGAAATGAGTGAGACGGAAATCAGGAACCACTTAGACTAGCCATTATTGCTGGGAATCTGTGAGAGTCTGTTATTAAGGAAGGGACTGCAGAGCATTTAGAAAGGCTTCACACAGAGTCAGCGTGGTCTTTTTTAAGGCGAATTATATTTTGCCTGTCAAATCATGCAAAGTTTTTCTGGAAATCCATGAGAATGCAATAAGTGGCTTTGATAAAGGGGGACTGGTAGACATGAGGCTTTCCAGAGATTTTCCACAAGGTATCACAAAATGATGAATAATGCATTAGAATGGGATGACACTTGGTAAACACTTAGAAATCGGAAAGTCAGGATTCATGGAATCTTTATGAGAAAAATGTATCTACTGAACTACCACAAATATCAGTCTGATGGCAAGAGCTGCACTCAGTTCTTGACGGCGGGTGCTGAGTGCAACATACATTCGAGTTCGAGGATGACACCGACAACAAAAAGACAGGCGGTTATTAAATGGAGAGGACTTCCAAAAAAGGAGAATTACAACCGAGTGCCGTGTTTCTGCGAATGAAACATAACGTTAGCATGTTGATGCAAAAATGTTGGTTCATAGACTGGTTTCTGGAATGAAAGGATTGAAATATTGAATACATCAAAAATGCTGAGGCAATTATTCATTGTGGTTTAAATGAATGAGGGTGTCATTACTGAAATGGACAAGATACAGAGGGGGCTTGACAAGGTCGGTGTTGAGAATATAGGTACAGAATAAGGAATATCGATTTCAAACTGAGATGTAAAGAAATGTCTTCTTTCAGAAAGTAGTGAATGGCTGGAATTTCCTAACCCTGAGAGTTGTGGAGGTTGGGTCACTGATTGTATTTACAGATGGGTGGATTGGTTTGTAACATTTCAGCGAGTTGAGGGATGCAAGGGGTTAGTAAGGAAAGTGGAGTTGAGCCGTGGAGTAGATCAGCCACTTTCTTATTGAATGACAGCACAGGTTCCTATTTCTTACGCTCTTATTTATGTTTTTGGAAAACAATTGATTATTTTCGTGGCAGTCATTATGTAAAATGTTCCGTTCAGAGACAGCAGAGGATTTGTCTGAGTTGATCTTGTGTAGGGCATGGGGACTGTATTCAATGCGAATCTGGGCCTGTAACATGACCTCCATCAGGAGCAGAAGTTACAGAAAGGAGAAGCCTGAAAAGAGGGATTGGGGGAGGGGGTCACTGCCTGACCCAGCCAGGATTTTCCAATGCATTTGCCAGACCATCGGAGTGGCCTCAGTCTGCTGCTGCACAGCAGGACTGAACGGCTGAATGGAACATCAGAACATAGGGCTGACAAACACGACTGAGCCACTTTGACACTTTCCCACCAGTCAATAAGGTCATGGTTCATCTCATTGTGTTCCCAGCTTCACTTTTCTCTGATTTCACAATGATCCCTGATTCACCTGTCTATGGAAACTCAGACAAGGTCAGCCTCGATATAATATGAAGATTCAGCCATCCCAATCATCTGGGTGAGAGAATTCCCACTTGAATGAATTCCCACTTTGGGAATTTCTCCTCACTCCGGTTCTGACTGAGGTTGGAGGGTGTCACTGTTTCCCTTTCTAGTCCCACTCCTCCACTGCTCACAACAAATTTTAAATGCAACCAGGTTGGCGATATTGCCAATGATAAAGGTCTAAGACTGGGTCAGGTTCAGTTATCAGAACAAGCCAGTTGGATTTCTTCAGCCCGCTACAAGTAATTAACAGAATTAACTGAGGAGTATGATGGATAAGTGTTTAGCACTGCGGCCGCACATCCCCAAGGAGCTGGGTTCAATTCCAAACTCAGGTGAGTTTGAACATTCTCCATGTATCTGTGTGGGTTCCCTCTCAATGCTCCAGTCTCTTCCCAGAGTACAAAAAATGTGCAGCTTAGAGTGGATTGACTATGCTCGATTGCCCTTTGTTGAGAGAGGGTCCCCTTCATGGTAACCTCTGTCTGTGTTGGGGGGGGGGGGGGGGGTGGGAATTAACCTGCGCTGCTGGCCTCCCTCTGCATCACAAACCAGCCGTCCAGCCAACTGAGTGGGAGACAGTGTAACTGTTACAGACAGAAACAGGCACAGGCAAAGGGCAAGAGAAACTTTCATAACAAGTAAAATGGTACAATTCAGATAATGGTCAACATAACAGCTGAGGATAAACGTTCTCTACTCAAAATTCTATTTCATAACGGGGCAAGTGTTTAGAAGCACTGTTTGTCTGAATACAATAAAGTGAGTCAAAGTGAAATATCCAGAATTACTAATTGTGATTGGATATAAAATAAGTGCATATTTTTGCAGGAATCCGGGGGGTTGAATGACTGAAAGGTCCTGTCCGTGAAAAACACTATATGGAATTTTCCATACTCAAAGTGTGTGTGTGTGTGTGTGTGTGTGTGTGTGTGTGTGTGTGTGTGTGTGTGTGTGTGTGTGTGTGTGTGTGTGTGAGAGAGAGAGAGACAGAGAGAGACAGAGAGAGACAGGGGGGAGAGAGAGAGAGAGAGAGAGAGAGAGAGACCGCAGATACTGCACTGAGCTGGGTGGTGAGCTCAGACCATGCTCTGTGGGGCTGGAGGTGAGGCCTCCTCTGGGAAGAGAATGGACCCCCCTGTACTAGTCCATCCACTAGGACCTCTCTGCCCCTGTTGAAACATCGTGGTGATAGTTCCCCTTATCTACCATGCTCGAGGTCAACTGTGCAGGGTGGCTTCAAACTGAGGAAGTACAACAGTGTGCCCACTGGTCTTTGAAAGATGGCACCAGTGTCAGTGATCATAGAATAGCCAGGGGCATCAGTGCGATGGTGTGTCCCCCCCGCCATTTTGGATTGGAGAATCGGGGTGGCATTGAATGTGAGGAACACTATGAGATTTATGGGTAGTTAATGAGGTGAGTTCGATAAGATAGCATCATGAAACTAGTTCAGTCTCGTATAGACAATCCATCTGTCATACTCAATAGAAATGTCACTGAGACAAACTACTGTTAGATTCAGCCCAATGAGTCGAAAACGCTGCTGACCCCACACCCAGTTACAAAATTGCAGAACAACCGTTCATCTAAAACTCTCCATCATCTTTACTGACGCCAATATCCCCTTCACCTATCATTTATGGAATACTGGCTCATGTTGCAGGATGCTGTCAAAATGCCTTCATTTCACCATTCTGAAACCTGTGATCTTACATGAAATTGTCTCTCAATCTCCCTTTCGCTTTTTTCCCCCAAAAACCTTTTGGTTGTTGGTAGTTAAACTGATTTCCCCGCCATCTGTCTCTGGCAGGAATTTGGGAATACGGACTAGGCAATAAGTACTCTGTATCAGAGTGATCATGTCACTAGATGGGTAATTCAGGAGTCAGGTATTCAAATCCTACCACAGCCGATGACAGAGCTTAAATTCGAATGACAACAATTGGAATGAAACCTAATTGCTCTCATGGAAACAAGAAACCGTTAAGATTTATTTTTATTATTTCACTGATAGGTTTTGCTCAAAAAACTTAATAGTATTACCCAGTCTGACCTCAGTGTGACTTCAGACTCACAACAAAATTGTTGATTCCATTTTGCCTTGACAAATGGCTACGTAGTCAAGGACACTTAGTGATTGACAACAAATGCTGCCTTTGCCCATGATGCTGGCATCCCGTGAAACAACAGCATTAAAGGTGAAATAAACTAAGGAATGGTGGCTGCTAGAGATCGAAAATAAAATTCTCCAGCGTCTGAAATATTGGAGAATCTCGCAGGTATGGCAGCATCTATCAGGAGAAATACAGGTAACGGTTTGAGTCCAGTGACCCTGCTTCACAACTGAAAGCAAACTGGGAAGTATTATTATTTATCTTGGTATCATGGATGGTTGGGTTGGAGAGAGAGGTTGGGGCCAGGTTTAAATGGATGGAGAAATGGCCATAAAAAGAGAGGAAAAGAAATGACAAGTGAGCAAAGGGATTTCTGATGATGTACTGAAAGGAAAACAAAATGGCAAGTTATTCTCACATTTCCCTGTTATCCAATATTCCTGAATATCGCATCCATTTTGATTTGTCCCAGTTTAAAGTGAGTTAGGTTCCCTGTATCTCTCTTCTCTGAGTGCGATGATCAAATCCATTAGCAATATTGGTGCTGCCCTTATAGTTGCTGAGATATAGAGAAAGGTAATGCTACATTGTCAACTGCGTCTTTGAATAGAGAAACAGTTACTGTGGAAGTGTGCAGAGATGCAACGGCTTTCTCAGCCAGGAAGAGAAACTCAGGAGTCGAAATAGTTTTCAACACTGAGCGCACGTTCCGTGTGGGGAATTGACCCATTCCTTTCATTGGAAACTCAGTGGAGTTTCTGTGGATGCTTATCTTGGGTTTGTATAGTCAGCTGCTGGGCCTGGTGACCCCACTCTATACACTGCATTTACAAAGTGTCTGGGTCCATGGTAAACAAATGGAGATGGGGCTCCACAGAAGGGAAGCTCTATCAATCGGGTGGTGCAGGACAGTGCAATATCTTTCCTGGGATTTCCCGGGACATTTGTCTCAGTTGGAACAGGAGTCAGGTATGAAACCAGTTTGTTTCAAAATTGAGGTGGTCACTGAGCTGTGCCCCCTCCTTCAGTATACTGTGTAGCCTCACACCAGTGACAGGACTGTGCAGATGCTAACCATGAATTCAACTGGGTTAACTCTGGAACATTCCAGGCAGGCGTGATTAACATATCCATCATCACCGGATGCAGTCCTCCGAGAGATTCACTGGCTGATAGAAACCATCTCTCCGCTGAAAACATTATATTGTGTCCATCTCGCTGAGGATGATACAGAAAGAAACTTCCAGAAATACAAGGCTACAGAGTGACTGATGAAAATGAGGAACAGTGGGTAATTAGAATGAACAAAAGGTATGTCTTTCAAAATCTCATTGGATTTAAGGTTGGTATTATGCTGCATCTGATGAGCTACATCCCTGAGTATTGACGAGGTGGCAAGAGAGCGAGTGAAACAATTTACTGATTGTTCTTCAAAGCTGGTTAGATTCTGGAAAGGATCCTCTAGACTGGAAAGCAGCTATTGTACACCGAGTTAAAAATCACACAACACCAAGTTATAGTCCAACAGCGACGCTCCTTCATCAGGTGATAGTGGAGGTCTCAATCGTAACACAAAATTTATCGCAAAAATTTACAGTGTGATGTAACTGAAATTATACATTTAAAAATTGATTATCTGTTTAGCCTTTCATCTGTTAGAATACAGTGATAGTTTCACTTCGTTCATGTGCAAATCACAAAACTTTTTTAAAGTTGTATTCTTGGGTTAGCTGTTAGCAATGGTGATAGCTAGACAATATGTTGAAGGTGTTGGCCTCCTGTGTTCTCTCTCTATGCCTTTTGATTCTCCTCTAAAAAGTGAGATAACAGAGTTTTACATAAATTCGTGCAGTTTTTGAGCTCAGAGTTCTACATGAATGCATGCAGTTTTTGAGCAATGTACAATGTAACCCTGCAACACCTTCAACATATTGTCTAGCTATCACCATTGTTCACAGCCATCCCGAGAAGGCAACTTTAAAAAATAGTTTTGTGATTTACGCATGAAAGAAGTGAAACTATCACTGTATTCTAACAGATGAACGGCTTAACAGAACATCAGTTTTTCAATGTATGATTTCAGTTACATCACACTGTGAATATTTGCTATAAATTCTGTGTTACGATCGAGCCCTCCACTATCATCTGATGAAGGAGCGTCGCTCCGAAAGCTAGTGTACTTCCAATTAAACCTGTTGGGCTATAAGCAGTGTAATCAGTGAGAAAAACATTGAAACCTTTTGTGAGGAATGTGACAACTAGAAACTTGGAAAATAATGACATGATTCAGTAGAGTCAATCTAGAATCAGGAAGGGGAAATGATCTTGATCTTTGATAAACCTGCTGGATTTTGTGGAGGATGTCCGTTGTGATATCGATAATTGAGAACCAGTGGGAATGAAGTATTTAAATTTTCAGCAGACGTTTGGCATGTTTGAATGGGGTGAATGGTAGGTAGGGGTAGGTAGGGGCAGGTAGGGGTGGAATACACCGAATGTAGTAAAAGTTGGATAATCGAGAGAATGAAGAGAGTAGGATAATTATCTGGAGTGAAGGCTTTGGGGTATCAGAAGGATCAGTGGATGGGCAATAGCTCTTTGCAAGATATAAAATATTTCAGATATGAACACAAATATCATCATTCACATTTATGTTCATTAAATTGTGAGAGGTTGGGAAGTGTTGTTGAAACAGACCTGGGTGTGCTTGGTCATAAGTCATAAACAGAATTTTTACGTAGCAGGAAATAAATGATATGTGGCTCTCCATGCCAAATGATTAAAGTTTCAGAGTAAATGTATCTTTCCCAATGATAGTGTTTTGTTGAGAGACTGTGAGGTGTATTGTGTATAGGCTGAATCCGCTTTATAAACAATGACCTGATCAGCGATTCAGTCCAAAGGGGTTTCACCAGACAAAACCCTGGCATGATGTTACCATGAAGAGAAATGAAGAAACTTGTGCTAATAAAGAGTGTTAAGGTGTTTGTGAGTTTATATTAAAAAATGCCAAAGCACATTGAGAGTTGAAGATACAAAATTGCCTTATTAGATCAATTAAAGGAATACCCAGGCAAATTCACATTTCCTATGTATTGGAATGCAAATATATCCACTGTAAGTATATTGGCTGGTGCCTGTTCCAGTCGAGGAGAGATCTGCGCAGTAACAGCATGTAGATTATGGTTTTTGAGGGTGGTGGTGGTGGGAGGTTCAGCCAGATACAGTATTGCAAACGGACAATGCAGCAAAATCACCTACCCCGTGACAAGAAAACATGCATCATTCTCCCTCACTACTAACTTCACGAGAGCAATGAGTGATGGGAGATGTGGTCATTAGCCGGCAGTGCCAACATTCAATCCAGTCCAGTAGTTTTTGTGAACTGAAGGAACCATACTGAAAGGGGTTAAATGGAGCTGTTTGTTCAGTGACTGTGATTGATGCCAGTCTCCATGGATCCGAGTTGTGTCACTGGATGTTTTCCATCTCCTATTAGTAAGGGGCCTCTTGCAATGGTTTACGCCATTGTAGCAGTAGAAGCATTAACTCCGACGCTCAAAGGGATCAGCATCTGCAGAGACAGAAAAAGGAGATTTAAACATCTGAGAATAATCTGGAATGATCCATTAATGGATCAGAATCTGCGAACATTAGACTGGAATGCTGCAACAATGGACAGGAGTTTATCCTGGGGTCTTTTCTATTTTTCCTGGTCTTTGTCAACATTACCAACTCGGATATTTGGTGCACTGCTGATTATCCAGGCGGGTTACTATCCTATCCTCGCTATTGTTGGTGTTCCTGGTAAGTTTCTTCAACTCTATCCATTTGTTAATCTCTTCAACCATGGCGAACTTCGTTTCCATCTGTATTTATTTTTGGCAAAGACGGACATTATTGTCTTCAGTTTCAAATGCAAATTCCATTGATTACCCACAATTTCAGAACCGCCCACACCCCCGCAGTCACAAACATCTGAGAACGAGACTGTTCACAATACCGAATTTAAATAAATAAAATTCATTTGTGTCTCGGTATTCTGTCCATCACAAAACCTACCCACTACCAGCTCGATGATATGCCCAGTCACCATCTTGGCTTCAACGCTGATGCTTAATAAACCATTATCTATGCCTTGGTAAAATTCAGACGTTATGGTTACACCTCTCCTTTAAGCACTCTTTCAGTTGCAAATATTTCGATCGCAACTTTGTTCTTGTCTCTAAAATAACTTAATGACAGGAACACTCTCTCAGAGCAGTAATGTCGGAAGAAATGTAATTCAGATGCACAGGCTATTACACAGAAATACACTGTTCCACATCCTACCACAGACAATGTCAGAAAGTAACTACAAAAGATAGGAATTGGAAATAACAACCATGACATTTCCAGCATTATGATTATACGTTTATCTATTTCACCGATGCCCTTTGGTAAACAGAACTTGCGTTATTATCTGGTCTGGCTTAGGATTGATGTGAGACCCACAGCAATGTGCTTGGTTCTGTACTGCCTGAAAGAATGACCTCACAGTAAATGACATTTGGTTAGGTCAACAAATGCTGCCCTTGTCAGCGATGCAGACATTCCAAGTAAGAACAAAATTAAAAGTTAAATAAAGCAAAGAATGATGCAACAGATCAGAAACAATAAAGAACGAGAAAGTGCCAGACAAACTGAGCAGATTTGGCAGCCCCCTCGGGTCCAGAGAAAACTAGAATTGGCAATTCGATTCTAATGACCATACATCAGAACTGAACACAGTTGGGAAATAGTGTGATCGATGTTGGTGACACCGACATCTGTTATGAAGGGGAGAAGAACTAAGTCGAATAGATGAAGAAAGAGAGAGATAGAGAGAAAGAAGCAAAGAGATTGTTGATGATCAGCTGGGATGGAAATAAAAAATGAAATTAAATCTTACTTATGTTTCTCCTGTTCCCATATTACTGATAATAATGACCATGTAAGGTATGTGTCAAAGTTCCTGTTTAAAGATTTTATGTCTGTTTTTCTCTCTTCTCTGAGTGTGATCATCCTCCTTTATTCATTAATGGGATGCTGGGCCAATATTTAATTCCCTTTCCTCATTGTCCTTGAGAAGGTGTTGGTGAGCTGCCTTCCTGACCCACTGCAGTCTGTGGACTGTAAGTAGTCAGTGCTGAGGTCCATACAGTTTCATTTCTTTGAGGCCTCTGAAGTGAGTGATATAACTGAGTGGCTGGCCTGGCTATTTCAAACTGGAACTGAGAGCTAACCACATTGCTGTTGTTCTGGAGTTACATGTAAGCCCGACCAGCTGAAGAAGGTAGATTTCCTTTCCTGAAGGTCATGAGGGTGCTAGCTAGGACAATCGACAAAGGTTTCATTGTTTCATTTGATTCTTAATTCCTGATATTTTATTGAATTCAATTTCCAGCATTTGCCGGATTCGGATCCGGTGTCTGGGTCATTACCTGATTCCCTGGATTCATACTCAGAGATAATAGAGTAGGATAATCGCCTCCTCAGTATCTCCAATCAACTCCAATGGCAATAGTGATGTTGTTGTTGGTGTGACTTTGCTTCATAAGCCAAATAAATGAATGGCAAAAAAATGCAATCCTTCTCATTTTGTATTTATGAGAAGGCGAGATGATGGGAAGTGCTCTTGGTGAAAAGGAGCTGGATGTCCTTGATCATGAGGCACTAACAGGATTCCTATGAAGCAGTCGGGTACTGGCAGGTGGGACTAGATTGGATTGGGATATCTGCTCGGCATGGACGGGTCTGTCTGAAGGATCTGTTTCCATGTTGTGCATTTCTATGGCT
This sequence comes from Hemiscyllium ocellatum, assembly GCF_020745735.1. Classification (NCBI taxonomy): domain Eukaryota; kingdom Metazoa; phylum Chordata; class Chondrichthyes; order Orectolobiformes; family Hemiscylliidae; genus Hemiscyllium; species Hemiscyllium ocellatum. The sequence continues at coordinate 46,639,899 of NC_083433.1, read as the reverse complement.
CTATGACTCAGCAAGTAATCAGCACAATAATGAGTAGCATCGTTCATTACAAAATGATTAAAGTATAAGAGTGAAGACATCGTCCTACAGTTGCGGACTGTACTTGAGGCAGTATTTTCTTTAATTTATAATCAATGATCTCCTTGCTACAGAGAGACGGTGTAATGGAGATTCACCAGACAATTCCCTGCAGTTATGGCACCATGAGGAGAGTGTGAAGGAAATAAGTGTTTAATCTGTAACCCTACAAAAAGAATAAAAACGTGATTGCATTAACACTGGAGTGTTATCAATCAACACTCATTATTTTCAAAACAAAACACGTATAGCATTAGTTATACCATGTTTTCCATGATATGTGTCTTAACATTTGGACAAATATATAGATAGAGAATGTTTAGAAGGATATGGACCAAGCGCAGGGAAATGGGGTTTGCATGGATGGACATTTTGACCAGCATGAACCAGTTTGTGCTAATGGGCATGACTCTATGATAATTTACAGAACTCTATGGAGCCCGATGTTGGTTGAGAGAGAGAGCTCCAGGCTCTGAATGAACTCTCACGTCTGGATGTACAGTTGGTGTGTGACCCTGCATTGAACGTCATGTTGTTCACAAATCTGTCGTCAGCCACACTCTGATAGTATTAGACATTCCCACCAGCTTCAGACCTCCAGAAAGAACACTAGCCTGTCTTCTCTGTCACAAACCAATCCTTCTTTTTTGCTAAAAGCTGTTCATTAGCTCAAGTAGACTCTGTCCTTTCAGAGCAGCAATAAAACGAGGCCAGGCAATGATCAGTCTGGTTTGGTACAGATGCGAAAGGGATTTTCAGAGGCCTTTTATTCATATGTAAACAGATGAAACTACAGGCCAAAGTGGTCATGCTTTTGAAGTGACTTGTATAATGAACGGGGAGTTGTCAGCTCTTTTAGCTGAGCTAGCTGCATTGAGCTGAGCTGAGCAGTTTTCAGTTGAGTCTTGAACTGGGGATTTCAACTGGGAGCTGTGTGGAAACTCTCTCTCTTTTCTGCCCTTGAGGTTCAAACCGGAAACATGCATTCCATTATGACGTTATTTCAAGTGAGTTTGATTATTGGGACTATTGTGTGTATTTGGAATAGCATAATTAGAGCTAGCTGGATAGGTTGAATTCTGTCGGGGTTCATTATTCTGTTCTTTGTGTTTCACTGTGTAATTTTGTGAAGAACGTTTTTCTCTGATTTAAAATCTAGTCGTCACCCTAGCTAAATTACTCCGGGTAATTTTCATTGGATAATTACCAAAACAAACTGCAAAGTTATGCTCTGGACTGCTTGCTTAAGAATGTTTTGAGTGGTCTAGCCTCGTCCATAACAGACTGGGGTCTCATTGCTAGATTTTCAACAGCGAGTGGGAGGTGCTAGTGTCTTTAGTTCGGGTATTCGTTTGACTGGGTTGACAAAGCTTCGAATAGTAATGGCAATTTCAGTCGCCAAACGTTTCCTGGTTGTGCATGCAGTGACTTTGGATATTTTACGAAAAGTGAATAAGACCAATTTGCAACAATTAGCAGAGAAGCTGGAATTGGAACTGACTGCTTCTGTGAGGAAAGGAGAGATAATTACAGCAGTAACTCGTCAATTAAACTTGCTGGAGAAGCCACCAAAATCTATAGAGATGGGAAGGATCCAGTTGCAAATGAAACATCTTGAGTTAGTGGCAAGACGTAAGGAAAGGGCAGCTAAAATGAAACATTTGACTTTCAATAAAATGCAGAAGAGGGGGGAAAGAGAGAGCAGCAGAATAGAGAGTAAAAAGAAAGAATGGCAAAAGAGAAAGCAGCAGGGGAGAGAGAAAGAGAGAGCTTTTAAATAGCAAAACTGACACTTAAAAAGGGAAGTCAGTGTTAAACACTGGAGATAACGACTGAGGGTGGGCTTAGTAAAGAAGAGAGTGCGGATGAGCAACCCCTGGTAGTCAGAAGCACAGTGAGAATTTGTTTTAGTATGTTCAAGCATTGCCTCAACTTGATGAGAAGAATGTGATGACCTTTTCGTCTCATTTGAAAAGTTGGCTCAACAAATGCATTGGCCAGAGGCAATGTGGATTTTGTTGATCCAAACGAAACTTGTAGGTAGGACTGGTGAGGTATTCACATCCCTAGCAGAGGAGGTATCTGGGGAGTCTGGAGAGATGAAAAAAAAACCCACTAAGTCAACACAGGCAACCTTTCAGGAATCTAATGAGGATCCTGGTCAAACCTACACTGAGTCTCTAAGGATCAAACAGACGAATTTCGATAGTTGGATAAGAGCTTTAAAATTAAGGCAAAGCTATAATGCCCCTAGAGAGGTTAGTATTTGGAGGAATTCAAAAATTCATGACCTGAAATAGTGCAAACTCAGGTGGAAGAGCAGAGAGTGCAAACAGCAAGGTTAGCTGCTGAAATGGCTGATGATTATGAACTGATCCATAAACTTTATTTGCTTTCCAGAACCAGTTCTCGTCTCTGCGGGACAGAAATTGGAGCAAAAAAGTACCCTCATGTGCAAAGGGAAATGTAGATCACAGTGTAGAATGTAAGGATAATTTACCACCCTAATAAAGAAAACCTTGAGGGGGACAAAGAAGTTTAAATACTATGGTGTTTTCATTGTAATAAAGTGGGCCACACAAATTCACAGTGTTGGTGAGCTGGTAGAAAACCAGCTGTAGGATAGCAAGACAACCCTGGAAGTTTCGTTGAATTAGTAACAAAAAGCATAGGGGGAGTTAGGCAACTACTTTAGAGTGTACAAGATGATCAGTGGACATGCTAACTCTGCGTAAAAAAATCTACATGGAAGGGTAAAGTTTATTCACATAGGCCAGGAGTAATTGGTAAGGAGGTTCCAATATAATTGACACAGTCTTTAATGCTGAGGGGTGAGGCTTTATGAACTCTTGAGAGTCTATTGCCAGAAAATGTGCTGTGAACAGGAATTCATAGTGAGGCAAAAAGTGCTCAGTTATGTAAAGTGAGGCGATGGAGTCCAGAGAAGAGCGGAGAATGTGTGGTAGGAGTACTGGACCCCTAACTCTCAGCTCCAGGAATAAAAATGGTCCTTGCAAATATTATAGCTGATTCAATGGTAGGTGTGCTGCCTACTCTAGTTGAAAAGCCAGTGGAGATGCAGGCAACTGAAGACCTGGAGAATGTTTATCCAGGAACTTTCCCTGATTACGTCATCAGAAGATCACAAATGCACAGGTTTAAGCAGGATAAAGGCACAGATAAGGAAGCTGACACAGAATTATCCGAAAGTTTCTTTTTGACCAGATAAGTGGAACAGAAGGAGCAAGTATGAAAACATGAAAGTATTTTAGCTCTGCTAAGGTGATTGAATTACAGCAGAAAGATGAGGAGTTACAAAATTATATCAAGACATTTAGCAAGAAAGAGAATGAATGCATTCCTGTGTGTTATTACTTAACAAATGATGTCTTAATGTGGATATGGAGATCAGCGCACATTGAAACAGATCAGACGTGGATAGAAATTCTTCAAATTGTTTTTCCTGTTGGGTATAGAAAGGGGGCGCTGCGAATGGCACATGAGTTACCACTTGGAGATCATTTCGGGGTTAGGACATTACAGGCTGGAATACAAAGATACTTTCACTGGCCTGGACTACACAAAGATGTAGTTGAATTTTGCCAGATGTCTCAAACATGTCACACAGACAGTAATAAACCTTCAACTTTAATACCTACTCCAACATTGAGGAACCTTTCGAAAGAGTCTTGATAGATTGTGTAGGCCCCTACCGCCAACAAAAGTGGAAATAAGTATTTATTAACAATAATGAATGTGTCGACTAGATTTCCAGGGGCAGACACATTATGCAGCATCACAGTTAAAAGAGTTGTAGAAAAATGCTTATTTTTTTACTAGGTACGGGCGACCAATAGAGATCCAGACAGATCAAACCTCCCATCCGAACTATTCAAGGAGATGATGGATAACTTGGGAATAAAGCAATTCAAATTTACTGCGTACGATTTGGAATCACAGGGAGCATGAGATAGATGGCATCAAACACTGAAGACCATGTTGAGGTTTTATGGTCAGGATTATCCAGATGATTGCGATAAGGAAATTCCTTTTGAACTATTTGTGATCACAGATGCACAGAATGAATTGACCAAATTCAGTCTATTTAAATTAATTTGTGGGCATAAAGTAAAAGGACCATTAACATTGGTTAAGGAGAAATTAATAAGTCAGAATTCAGAGACCATCCATTTGGATGATGTGTCAAATTTTAGGGAACGATTAAATAGAGCTGGAGAGTTGGGTAGACAGCATTTTAAAATATTGCAGCATACAATGAAACAGGAAGTGGATCAGAAATCATAAATTGGCAATTTTGCAATTGGGAGTACAGTATTGGTGTTACTTCCAGTAACAGTTGAACCTTGAAAAGCAAGTTTTGGCGTACCTTATCAAATTGGGAAGAAATTGAATGAGGTGAACTATTTGATACGGACTCCAGACAGGATGAGATCTCACGGAGTGTGTAATGTGAATACGCTCAAAAGATATTTTGATAGGGAAGGAAAGCAAGAGGAGAAGGTGTTAATGATTACAGCACAGAAGGAAGAATCAAGTTCAGAGGATTCTGAATTGGACATTCCTCAAATCAAATTGGAGAATGAGGAATTTGTCAAAAATTGGGATAAATTATTGAGTTACCTTACACAAGAAAAGAAAAGTGACCTGAAAGAGCTTTTACTATCTTGTGGAGAGATATGCGGCAATAAACGGGTAAGTACGAACATAATTGTGCATGATGTAGACACAGGAGATGCTGTTCTGATTAAGCAACATCCTTATGGGCATGTCTCTCCAAAATTGGCACAGGTCCAGAAGGAGATAGAGCGCACACTCCAATATGTCATAATCGAAGTGAGTTACAGTGGCTGGAGTTCACATATAGTCATGGTACCAAAGTCAGATGGTACCCAACGGTCATGTGTGGACGATCACAAAGTCAATGCCGTTACAAAGACTGATGCAGATCCAATTCCATGTTTGGAGAACTGTGTCGAAAAGGTGGGAGAACCTACTTACATTTCTAAGTTGGATTTGCTCAGAGGCTACTGGCACGGAACTCTTTCAGAAAAAGCAAAGGCAATTTCGGCTTTCATAACGCCAAATGGACTATATCAGTTCAAATTGTGGCATTTTGTATGAAAAACGACCCAGCCACATTTCAGAGACTGATAGTAAGGTCATTGCCTGATTACCCAACTGTGTGGTCTACGTTGATGACCAGGCGGTTTTTAGTCACTCATGGAAGGAACATTTACAGCATTTATCGGACTTGTGCGATCAACTTCAGAAGGCAGGCTTGGTCGTAAACTTAGCTAAAAGTGAATTTGAGAAAGCCCAAGTCACGTCCCTGGGTCACGTTATTGGACATGGACAAATGGCCCCATGAGTTACGAAAATGAAAGTAGTTGGGGAATGTTTCACGCCGTCCACAAAAAGAAATATGCAGTACTACGGTTCATGTGATTGACTGGATTTTACCGAAAGTTTGTGCCAAACTTTAAGCAGTGCGGCGGCTCCACTCACCGAATTGTCAAGGGCAAGAACTCTCAGTGGACAGAGGACTGTCAAAAGGCATTGTACAGCCTAACGACTGTGTTAACACTGCTCCCAAAATGAGCTACACTAGATTACACGAAGCCTTTCAAGGTGGCTATCGTTGCCAGTGATGTGGGTATTGGTCCGGTGTTCCTACAGGAGGATGATGGGGGAATAGACAGACCCATCGGGTATTTTTCTGCGAAGTCGAACGTTCATCAATGGAAATGTTTAACGGTGGAGAAAAATACTTTAAAGTTGGTGTTGGCATTACACCATAACTGTGTTTATATTACCAGCAATGCATCTGAGACAATCGTATACACTGATCACAACACATTTGTGGGAAAAAACTAAGGACAAAAATGCCAGATTGTTTAGATGGAGATTCTTGTTGCAGCCATTCAGTCTGACAATTGTGCATGTGGAAGGTCGCGAAGGCATGAAAGCTGATGAGTTATTGAGACTCGAATGAAATACTGAGGTGTTCGGTGGTGGGTGTACCACGGCCTGAATTTGAAAGGGTTTGTGCATGTTTGAATGTTTGCAGTTAGTATAGTGTATCTGTCTGTTTCGAGACTACTAACTGGGTTTGAAGGGTTAAAAATGCAGCCACCTTTTAGCATTGATTTTTTTTTAGTGGGGGAAACATGTCACAAAGCAAGTCCCTTTTTGTCAAAAAGCTGTTCCTTGGCTCAAGGAGACTCTGTCCTTGGTGTTTTTCGCAGGGACAATAAAACGGGGCAATGCTCCGATCAGTCTGGTTTGGTAAAAAGATGAAAAGGATTTTTAGAGGCCTTTTGTTTACATGGAAACAGATGAGACTTCAGACCAAAGTGGTCATGCTTTATAAGTGACCAGTATAATAAACGGAGAGTGGTGAGCTATTTTAGCTGAACGAGCTGAGCTGAATTGAGCTGAGTAGTTTTCATTTGAGTTTTGAACTGGGAAGTTCATCTGGGAGCTTTGTGGAAACCCTCTCTCTTTTCTGACCTTTAATTTCAACCTGGAAGTATTTGTTCCGTTTGTACTGGTTTTTGTGGGGAATTTGATTATTGGGACAGTTGTGTATGCTCGGAACAGCATAATTAAGTCTAGGTGAATAGGTTGAATTCTGTCGTAATTCTTTATTCTGTTCTTTGTGTTTCATTGTTTAATTTTATGAATAAAGTTTTTGTCTGCTTTAAAATGTAGTAGTCATCCTCGCTAAATTACTCCTATTTCAATTCTCTTTCCCAGTCCCTTTCCAACATGGCCATCCTTGGCGTCCTCCATTGCTACAACGAACCAAACCATGATTTGGAAGAACAAGATCTCATCTGTCTCCTGTGTAGCCTACACCCCGGGTACTCAACATTGAATTCTCCAATTTCAAATAACCTCCCTTCCAATCTCCCGACTCCCTTCCCAGGCCCTCCCCTCCCTTCCATTCCTCTGAGCAAGCTTTTGTCCAGCTACCTACCAACTGGATTCAGCCATCCCATCACAAACCCGCTGATACCCTTGATCTGTGTTCATTTACCCGCCACCTCGCCACTCTGCCTCCTCCTCTCTCAACCACCACTTTATCTATAGACCCCTTACTCCCATCCACAGTCCTGACGAATGGTTATATCCAAGGCGTTCACTTCTCAACGTCTTGATGCTGCCTTGCTTATTTTGCTCTTTCAGCTTCCTGCCTGTGTATTTTGGATTCCAACATCTACTGATTTTTTAAAATTGTCTTCTTGTGTAATAGGCAGGAGTGAGTGAACGCATCGTGCCTCTTGTTATCCAACGGATCAGATGGGCGGAATGGCTTTCTTATATTACTGTGAAACCAGCTAGAGTTGCTGAAGGAGTTCCTCTTTCTTTTAACAGTGCAAATGTTTAGTGCCCAGCAGTGCTTTTGATTCATGTTCCCTTTACATTAGCAGCACAAGCTTGAATGTTGTCCAGATTTGATACCTGAGTATCTTAGGAGGTGGCTCTTTGTTCTGAACATTGTATAATCTTCACAGAACATCCCCACCTCTGATCGTATAACAGAGGGAAAGACATTGATGAAGCAGCTGAAGATGTTTGTGCTGAAGAAGCTGCCCTTAGGATTGCCCACAGGGATATCCAGGGACTGGAAGGATTGATGTCCACCAGCCCCATTGTGTTCTGAATGATTCAACCAGTGAGGAGTTTACAACTGATTCCAATCAAGTTAAATTTTGTTCAGTCTCCTTGACATCTCGCTGAATCAAATACTGCCATGATATTTGGGCCAGTCACTTTACGCTGTGTTCATATCTTCTATCCATTTCAATAGGCCAAGGTGTATGTGTGGGGAGTGTTTCCTTCTCTCAGGGAGTAGTGACGGTTGGGACCAGACAGTTGGGGAGGCCAAATCACTGAAATGTTTGGGGGGTACGAGTGGGTGTCAATGGATTTTGACCCGTCAGAGAGTCGAGGGCTACAAAGAATTGGGCATAAAAGAGAAATTGTGGCCGAGAGAAGATCGGCCCTAACTTACTGAATGCAAGGGCAGGTCTAATGGGCTATGTAGCCTGGTTTTATTCCAGTATACCTCATAGTCCAGTCACTTTGCGGCCTCTTCCATTTCCTGTGTTACTGACTTCAAGTAGCTGAATAGACTGATCCTGTTGCTGTGCAATTGGACACTGGTGCTGCATGGTCTGGTTACAGTTTTAAAGGCCCGAGGGGTTTATTGCCCTCCTCCTGTAATTGTATATCAGGCTCCAGGGGTTGAAAAGCCTCATTCTGTTCTGGTGTAACTGAAATCCATATTGACTAAATCTTGGAGAAAGTGAGCTCTGCAGATGCTGGAGATCAGTGTCGAAAAGTGTGGCACTGGAAAAACACGGCAGGTCAGGCAGCATCACAGGAACAGGAGAATCAATGTATTGGACGTTCCTGATAAAGGGCTTATGTCCAAAACATACATCTCTTGCCCCTTGAATGCTGCCTGACCTGCTGTGCTTTTCCAACATCACATGTTTCGACGTCTACTGCCCTACCCAATTCCATTTTCCTGGTCACGTCATCCAATTACATTAAGAAAATTGTCGAGCACAAACTTCTTCGCACAAAGCCACACTTACTATTCCTAATCAAAGTCTGTCTTTCTAAATGCATGTACATCTTATCCCTCAGAACCTTCTCAAGTAACGTAACTACCACCGAAGTTAAACATACTGATCTGTAGTTCCAAGGCTTTTTTGTGCAGTTCTCCTTGAATAAGGACATGGCATTTGCTACTCTCCAGTCTTCTGGGGCGTCCACTGTGGTCAGTGATGATCAACATTATAGTCCAGCGTCGGCGAAAATTCTTCTTGAGCCACTTGAGGTGTTCTTGGATACATCGGGTAAGGACCATGAGATTTATCCACTTTCAAACATTCTAGTACTTCCAAATCTCCTCTACGATGACATGGATTGCCCCTAAGATATCACGACTAACTTTCTCAAGTTCTGAAGTCATCATGTCTTTTGCCACGGTAAACATAGAGTAGAAATATTCGTTGAGGAGTTCACCCATCTCTTATAGTTTCTCACAGACTTGTCCTCATTGGTCTTCGATGGGTCCTATTTTCTCTCCAGTTATTGCTTTTTCTTTTAATATATTTAAGTACCTTTTTGGATTCATCCTAATCTTCTCAGCCAAGGCTCTTTCTTGCCCCCTTTTCACCCGACTGATTTTTTTCTTCAGTAAACTCCTGTATCTCTTATATATCTCCAGGGATTCCCTTGATCCCAGCTGCCTGTACCTGAGCCACTCTCGAAGTTCGAACTTGAACCTGTGGACCAGTTTTGTGCCTCTCCACAACTATATGAAAACTAATAGAACTATGGTTACTGGTCCCAAAGTACTCCTACACTAATAATTCAGTCACCTGTCCAGCCCAATTTCCTAAGAAAAGTTCGAGTTTTGCCCCTTCCCGAGTAGGACACTCTATATACTGCTTGAGGAAATTTTCCTGATGCATTTAACTGATTCTATCTCATCAAATCCCTTAATGCTCTGGCCGTTCCAGTCTGTATTAGAAAAAATAAAATCCCCTATTATGATAACCCTATTGCTCCTGCAGGTTTCCCCTCTCTCCCTGCATATTTGTTACTCTCATTCCTGTTGACTGTTTGGGGGCCTATATTACAACCCCAATACCTCACCATTCCATTCCTATTTCTTAACTCCACCCACAAAGCCTCATTGGGTGATCCATCACTTATTTTATCTCTGATTACTGCTGTGGTACTCCCCTTAATCAGAAATGCAACTCCCCGTCCCCTCTTTCCACCATCTCTGTCTCACTTAAAGCACCTGTTCCCAAGCACATTAAGCTGTCAGTCCTTTCCATCAATTAGCCATATTTCTGTAATGGCTATAATATCCCAGTCCCACCTACATATCCACACCCTGAGTTCATCGGCCTTAGCTGTCAGCCCTAGTGCATTGAAACAGATGCAATTTAATCCAAAATGCATTACTTTCTCTCTATCGTTTTCCAGCCTAACATGACTATTTCGGATTACTGTATCTCCTTTAACTTGCCTCCCTGCTTTTGAGGATATGACCACTTGCCAATCTAGTTTAAACCCTCCCTTTTAACCCGAGCAAGACTGGCCGCCAAGGTATTGGAATCCCCTTCAATGCAAGTCTCTGACATTAATCACTGCTGCCTCATAGCGTCAGAGACCCGGGTTCAATTCCCGCCTCAAGCGACTGACTGTGTGTTTTCTGCATGTTCTCCCCGTGTCTGCGTGGGTTTCCTCCGGGTGCTCCGGTTTCCTCCCACAGTCCAAAGCTCATGGAGGTTTCCACCGTCCCTGATGGCTACACGTGTGGGCACTGCACCCAGCTTCAGCTCCTGGGAGACTGTGTTAGGGAGCGACACGGGCGGCAAGGTGGATCATGGGTTAGCACAGCTACCTCAGAGCACCAGTGACCAGGGTTCAAATCCTGCCACGGGCCACTGTCTGTGTGGGGTTTGCACATTCTCTCCGTGTCTGCATGGGTTTCCTGTGGGTGCTGCGGTTTCCTCCCACAGTCCAAAGATGCGCGGGTTAGGTGAATTGGCCATGCAAAATTGCACGTAGTGTTAGGTAAGGGGGTAAATGTTTGGGTGGGCTGCGCTTCGGCGGGTCGGTGTGTTTCCGAAGGGCGTGTTTCCACACTGTAGGTAATCTAATCCCTCTCAGGAGATTATCACTATCAAGGTATTTTTAAAAAATGATTCTCCTAGCTCTCTGTAATTATGCTGCAGGACCTCATCCCTATTTCTCTCATTTGCATAATGTGCAACGTGCATAATGATTTCTTCTGCTCACCCTCCCCCTTGAGAATGTTCTGCAGCCACTTGGAGACATCCTGGACACTAGCACCTGGGAGATAATGCACCTTCCTGGATTCCAGTTTGTGACCAAAGAATCTCTGATCTGTCCCATTAAAAATCGACCCTCTTAACTTTGACGTCCTGTTTACCTTTACCATTTCCTGCTGTGCCCAAGAGCCAGTGGTCATACCAGCAACCTGGCCACTGTTGCTTTCCCCTGAACTGACATCGCCCCCAACAATCCAAAATGGTCTACTTGTTTTCGAGGGTAATAGCCACAGGGGATTCCTGCATTCCCTGCCTACTCCCTTTGTCATTCATGGTGGTCGCCCATCTACTCTCTGCCTGGAACATGACAGGAAGGAATGGAACGCCTGTTGGATTAAATTGTGTTCATTTAAATACAACAGGACTGACATATAAGGCTAATGAACTCAGGACGATGAACGTTGGACTGGAATATTACAGTCATTAAAGAAACATAACTAGGGACGTGTCTATGAATTTGTCAGTATCTCGGATGACCCTCAGTGCATCCTAGATTAGATTACCTACAGTGTGTAAACAGACCCTTCGGTCCAACAAGTTCGCACCGACCCACCGAAGAGCAGCCCACCCAGACCCACTCCCCTACACGCAACACTACGGGTAATTAAGCATGACCAATTCACCTAACCTGCACATCTTTGGACTGTGGGAGGAAACCGCAGCACCCAGAGGAAACCCATGCAGACACGGGGAGAATGTGCAAACTCCACACAGACAGTTGCCCGAGGCAGGATTCGAACCCTGGTAACTGGTGCTCAGAGGTAGCTGCGCTAACCCATGATCCACCTTGCCGCCCAGTGTCGCTCCCTAACACGGTCTCCCAGGAGCTGATGCTGGGTGCAGTGCCCACACGTGTAGCCATCAGGGACGTTAGAAATCTCCCTGCGCTACCACATCTCACAAGATGGAGCGTGCAACTGCCCTAAATGCCATCTCGACTGCTGTAACAATAAAGTTAAAAGGACTTTATTTGAGTTTACCTGTACATTCTCCTGAGCTGAGTTGTCCGAAGCCTCTCATGACAAAGGCTTACTCCTTACTCCGCTACCAACGGCATGTCTCTCTACACCTCCAAATTTAATTTTGGTCAGGGAAGGAAGGAGACACGACAGTGATGTAGTGTTTAGGCCTTCAGCACTCCTTGACACCTGGCCCCAGACTACCTGCTCCCCAGTGCAGGTCTGCTCTTGGCCTTGGAGGGTGTCTTGCTGAGGTCTTTCTTCTGGTAGTGGTGATTGTGTCGATGCAAATCCTCACCCTAACAGGCAATCCGTGTTATTGCAGTCCTCTCGTACTTTCTGTCTATTTGTATTGCGTTTATGAATTCCTTGAATCCCTCAATTGCCTTCCAAACTGTGTCTCATTCCATAGTGAGAGAGGTTGATGTTCTTGTGAATACATGGTTATTGGAAAAGAACACCATTAGACGTAGGGGCAACAATATGTCTGTTCGCTCACTTAGTCTGCTTTTCCTTCGATTAGGTTATATTTATTTTGTTAATCGCCCATTCCACTTTCCTGTGATTTCCCCGTAACGCTTATATAAAAATCTGTCTTGTCTCAGCCTTGAAGATATTTAATGATTTAGCCTCAATAATCCTCCGAATTTTCTGCAATTGTTTCCCCTCACTGATGTGAGACTTGATGGTCTTTAATCTGGTGATATGCCCGCTCCATCTTGCATAAAATTCCAATTCTTCCTCAGCTCCTGTATCAATTTGCTCAAGGGTCAAACGGTCATTCTCCCTGAATCCAGGAACTGCTTCTCCAAACTGAAGACCGATTCGTAGGACATGTTTAACATATTCTCTGGCACTGTGAACAGTCTGTTCCATTAGTCGCTAATACTCCCATTCTTTCCCGCATTATCCTCTTCCCCTTAATAAATCAAAGGAAAATGCCTGTGGATTCTTGCTAATCTTACCCGTTAATGTTTTATCACCCCTCCTTCTGCTCTTACACTGATATTTTAAGTTTAGCCTTCCACTTGCTATATTCTTTGAGGGCCTTCATTGACCTGCTCACTTGGTACCAGATTTAAACTTCTCTTTCCCTTTTCATCCTGTTCGGAATTTGTGTCGACATCTGAGGTTCTCTGGGTTTGTGTTCCTAAATTTTATCTTCGGTGTAACATGCTGGGCCGACACGGTCATCAATTCCATTTTCAACAAATGATTCCCCCAACCCCCGCCCCACCTTGTTCTGCTACAGTTTCACCCAGAAGCAACTGCACTTTGGCCAGATCATGTCATTGTTTTCCATAAAATCTGTCTCCCCAATGCAAAAAGGTCTTATTTTTCCTAACATTTTTGGGGTCTTTTCCTTCGCAAAGTCAAAATGTGTGATGTCACGTTCACTGGTCCTATAATGCTCTCCCACTTCTGCCTGGAACAGCTGACTGGCTTTGTTTCCCACAGTGAGGCCCAGCACTGCACTGCCCATTGTTGTATCTGCTCTGTGTTGATATATGAAGCTCTCTGGAATAAATTTCAAAACACCTGCCCCTTTTAAAAATTTATCACTGACCAAATGAATGTTTGGAATTGAAATGCTTGAATGTAATTTTCCTATTATTGTTTTACACACTTCAATAACTTGGTTATATACTTGCACCCGTACTTTCCTTTATCTGGGGGTCTATAATATATCCCTAGCAGTGTTTCTGTCATGGTTTTGCTCCTGAGCTCTAACCACCAAGCCTCTTTAGAAGATCCTTTCAAGATATTGTCCCTTCTTACGCCAATAATTAACTCCATAATTAATAAGGCAACATCACCTCCTCTTTTACCCTCTCTTCTGTCCTGACTCTTGTTCTGGTTCTACAGAATATTGAGTTGTTAGCCCCAACCTCCCTCAAACACATCTCTGTAATGGCAAAAATGTCACATTTCCACACGTCACCTAGTTTCATTATCATATCTGTCTGTCTGATAATATTACCAGCATTAAAGTAAAGCACATCCAACCTGGAATATATCACCTGTAATACTCTGTACCTCGGAGTTCTTCAGTCATTCACTGTTCGTTATCAACCTGTCCAATTCATGAATCAAAACTTTAACTCTGGGACTGAATGAATATTTGTTGAATTTGAAATTCGTTTTTAGTAAATGTGTTCATCAAATAGAACTTTCCAGAACTGAACAGTCAGCTCCAGATACAATGACTTTCTGCTGATTAGTTCCCTGCTCCGTGTGCAGAGGGGACAGCCCTCAGTAATGGAGAAAGTGAGGACTGGTGATCAGCGTCGAAAAGCACAGCAGTCAGGCTGCATCTGAGCAGCAGCAGAATCAAAGCTTCCCATGTTTTCCATTCCATAATACAAAGGATATTGGGAACCATACTTGCTCAGGAAGGCAGCACTGTACAGAGCCCTGAAATGGAAAGCAGTCAATCATTTGGTTGGATAGGGAGTAAACAAGTTGAGGTGAAATACAAACATAAGGATAGATAAATCCCTCGGCCAGACGGAAACACTCTAGGTTACTAAAGGAAGAGAGGGAAGAGATTTCTGTGTCTTTGCGCCTTCACTCTCCATTGGAGTAATTCGGTTGATTGAAGGGTGGCAAATGTAATCCCTTGTTCAGGCAAAGAAACAGGGATTTTCCTGAGAATGACAGACAAGTCAGTCTTACATCAGTATTGGGCAAATTATTGGAGAGGATTCTGGAAAAACAAGGTTTGATTAGAAATAGTCAGCATGGATTTATGAGGGGCAGGTCATACCTCACAAGTCTTATTGGATTATTTGAGGAAAGGATTAAACACACTGAAGAAGGTAGAGCAGTGAATGCGGAGTGCATGGATTTTCAGAAGGTGTTTGATAAACGTCCCCGTGGTAGTTTCATTCAGAATGTAAGGAAGCATCGTATACAGGGAGACCTATCTGCCTGGATACAGAATTGGTTAACCCATAGAATACAGAGGGTGGTGGTAAATGGGAAGTATTCAGTGTGGAACTAGGTGAACAGTGGTGTTCCTTAAGGATCGGTTCTGGGACCTCTGCTCTTTGTGATTTTGATAAATGACTTGGATGACGAAGTGGAAGGATAGGTTCGTAAGTTTGATGATGTAATACAGGTTAGTGGAACTGTGGATAGAGTGGAGGGCTATTGTAGTTTGCAACAGGAACATTGACAGGATGCAGTACCCACTTGCAAAGTGGAAGATGGTGTTCAATATGGAAAGTGGGATACGATTCATTATGGAAAATCGAATTTGAATGCAGAATACAGGGTTAAAGGCAGGATTCTTCCATTGTGGAGTAACAGGGGGATCATGTGGTTCATGACATAGCTCCCACGAAGTTGCTCCCCATGTTAATAAGGTTGTTAAGGATGTGTTTGATGTGTTCATTAGCCGAGAGATTGAGGTTAACAGCTGCGAGGTTACGCTGCTACTCTATGGAGCCCTTGTGAGACCAACTTCGAATATTGTGATCAGCTCTGGTTGCCTTGTTGTAGGAAAGATGTGGAAGCTTTGATGACCGTGCTGAGGAGATTTATCAAGATGCTGTCTGGACTGGACGGCATGTCTTACAAAGAAAATTTGAGGGAGCTAAGGTGTTTTCCTCATTGGAACGAAGAAGAATGGAAAGTGACTTGACAGGGGTGTTCAAAATGATGAGACACATAGATAGAGTGGATAGCCATTTACTTTCTGCCAGGGTGGAAATGACTCTCGACGGGGTATGATTTTAAGGTAATTGAAGGAAGGTTTAGGGGTGATGTCAGAGGTAGGTTCTTTCACAGAGGGGTGGGTGTGTACAATGAACAGCCAGCAGTTGTAGTAAAGTCAACTATATTACTGATATATAATTGGATAGGCACACAAATGATAGTATAATGAAATGTATGGAGGTTAGTATGATCTTAGAGTAGGATCAACAGTCAACAGAATGTCAAAGACCGAACGGTCTGTAGAGTGCTGCATTGTTCTGTGTTTCCAGTTCCACCCAGCTTGTGGATTGTCATCAATTGTTTAATGTGTGAGGCAGTGATGTGTGTGAGATCAGGAAGCTTTGGTGGGGTGTAAGGCCAAAATCTCCAGTTATGGTGCGCATTGTTACATTCAAATGAAAGCCAGTATAATATGTGTGGTTATTAAACCAGACAGAATCCGTCAAGTTCAGTTATTAATGTGATTTTTGGATTGCCGGTTGCTGCTGGTTACTTCACATACATTCTACTGTGTGATCCATGTAGTAATCTCTGACCATTCACAGAGTTGTACAATTTTATTTTGATACTGGAGAATGTGAAGGTGCCATTTATTGGATATGGATTTAGAGGATTCTTTCTGAGGCACAAGACACTGTAATAGATTGTCAACTTGTTTACGTCTTCACCCGGGGTGCAGGTGTATGGAATCTTGGAGGCAGGTCAGATTTCATCACCATAGGTAACTTGTATGGTGTGATTCTGGCTCTCCATGTCAACACGTCTGCTCTCTAGGCCAGGTTCTGGCTGAAGATGAATTTTAAAACTTGATTGCTGGTCAGCCATTTAACCTGGACAATATTTGTACCTACACTGAGACCAGTGATAGTCTGTTGACGGGTTCTCCCTCTACCCAAGGTGGATTCCAAATTACTTGTTTTGAAGTAATGTTTGACTGACTGCCCCGAACCAGGTTAGAAACTCAGTGTACAGATTTTGGAAAAGGCAACTGAGTCTCTGTGTATCTCAGGCAGCTGTGAGGTCCAATAACAGTGTAAATGATTTCAGATCTATTTGAAGCAATTTTCAGCAGAGCTCATTGCAAGGTGGTGAGTTTATTGAGCAAAACAATAGTCGGATGTTTGCTATATTCCATGAATTGGGCAAAAATAAGATGTGAACTAGAATCTCTTCAATCAATTCTGTTGATTCCATATTTATGGAACTAAAATATAAACTCCTGTCAAGATTTTCTAACACAGAAATAAAGTATGTACATTTTATTTTATCAAGAATGAACATAACTCTTGTGGTGATCAGAATTAGAGATTCAATGTCAGGATTCAAAGCAATGTTTTGCCACTCCAATATTTTTAAAGTGGTTGGCTTCTGAATGATTACCTGTTCAGAGTGAGCAAACGACTGAACATACAAATAGAATTAGCGTTCTTATACATTGATATATAATCAATCAGTTTAATTCTCACTGAAATGTACGATCTTCAGCTATTTGCCAGCAATTTAAAAATTGCAATAATTCACCATGGACTGTGAACATTAAACTAAATAAATTATTTGTGTTATCCAATTTTAGTGAATAATAATTTGAAAACTTCCAATTTTTAGAATGAATGATGTTTAATATGAAACGTGGAGAGTGAAAAAAAGCAACGAACATAATATTGTCAAAGTGAAAAGTCAAAGCTTTCCAAAGAGTTTTGTGACAAGGCAATGATATATTTGTTTTAGTAAGGAAATACAACATGTAAAATGTGCATGTTATGAGTAATAATTAGACTTCATAATGAAGCTGACCTTGCAGTACTTGCATTTTAAATGCTTATGCTGCACCAAATAATCAGATATTTGCGAGCATTTACACAGTGAAATAATTGGATACTGACTTTTATTCACTGCTGACACATGATAGAGTACAAAACTTTAAAGTACAGGACGAAGCCATTGGCCATTATGTATGCATCAGTTCAAAAATATCTCCCAAGCACCTCCCATTTGCCAGACCTCTCTCTGTTGCCCGTTAAATTCATAATTTCCACATATATATCCGGTTCTCTTTTGAATCTTCATCCACATCTTTCCAAGCCGGTCAATTCCAATTCGTAGCAACTCCCTAAATAAAGACGTTTTTCCTTTTTTCACTTTTAGCTCTTTTACTGACAACCTTGAAATTAGAATTCCTTGATGCTATAATGCCTACTAATACAGTATTCTTTTTCTACTCTCCAACTTTTTTCATACTTTTGAGCACGGCAATAAATTCACATCTTTGTCTGTTCTGCTCCAGGAACAATAAGCCTTGCAAGAACTGTAACAAACACTACAACGGAAAAACAAGCAGAAAACTAGTCTCGAGGATATATGAACATCAACTAGCTACAAAAGACATGATCCCAACACGAATGTCTTACGTACTGATGAGGAAGTACGCCACTTTGACTAGGTCTGCATATCCATCCCAGGACAGGCCAATCAGAGACAAGCACAAGAATTCCTGGAAACATGGCATTCCAACCAGAACTCCATCAACAAACACATTAATTTTGACTCCATCTACCATCCTCTGAGAAAAAAGGGCAGGAAATGACATCATCAACACCGGAAATTACATTACCAACTCAAGGAAACCGAAACATTTAAATAGAAAGTGGGAGATAACACCAGAATTTCACTGGAGGCTCACTTACTGAGTACAGTCAATGGAACAAACTAGGAACTGCCATTAGCTATTGCTTCAGAATATATCTGAGTGTTCGTGGCTGCCAGCACATAGAATAATTGAATGAAAATGCGAGCTTGCATCACCAAGTGCATATCCAAAGGCTTTTTTTTAAAGTTTGTGAAATTACCTGATCAATCACCCGACTAGGAAATGCATTCCAGACACATGTTATTAGGGGCAGAAATGCGGCTCAGTGGTTAGCACACCTGCCTTAGAGCGCTGGGGACCCAGGTTTGATTCCAGCTTTGGGTGACTGCCTGTATGGGTTTTGCACATTCCCCCCATATCCGCGTGGGTTTCCTGTAGGTACTCCGATTTCCTCCCACAATCCAAAGATGTGCAGTTTAAGTGAATTGGCCATGCTAAATTGCCCAAAGTGTTCAGAGACATGTAGATTAGGTACATTAGTCAGGGGTAAATATAGGAGGAATGTGTTTGGGTGGGTTACTCTATGGAGGATCAGTGTGGACTTTTTGGGCCGAAGGGCCTGTTTCCACACATAGGAACTTTATATTCTATATCAGTGCCACCCTCTCAGTTCAATAGACTCCAGAAATCCCCTCTCAATCCCCTGCCTTTCACTTTAAGTATGTTTCTTTTTGTTTTTGACCGCTAGACTAAGGGAAACAGCTGCTGTCTGTTCATCCTCTCCATACCCCTTATGCTCATGTACACCTGTACCCTGTTCCCTCTTCAACCTTCCCTGCTGCAAAGAAAAAAAGGAGCAAGTTTAGCCATCGCTCTTCAAAGTTTGAGTACTCACTTGTCTTGTTAATTCAGATGTACATCATCTCACATTTATCAGTGTTAAACTTCATCGGCCATTAATCTGGATATAGAAATCATCTGTTCATATCGGCCTTAGCCTAACCCTGTCCTCCTCACTGTGAAGCACCCAGCTAATCTTTGTGTCATCCTCAACATTAGTTATCATTCCATTTCCATCCATCTTCCACATTCTTACCATCATCATTTATGAATATCACAAACAAACCTTGATTTCCTCCTGTTCTCCACATGTTATTCACAAAGCAATAACTAAAAATTCCAGTCTCTTGTTCTTATTGTGGGGAATTTACAAAGTGATGTAGTTAACACGCATTATGAGGTTGCTGCAAATACCATTTTTGACGCAAAGTTAAATTCATCTTTTACACTCTGTCCCTCAGCATGTCTTATTCATAAAGTGTGTACCTAATTTAGGGTGAACTTCGGTTTGGCACCTTGCACTGGAACATTAGCCTTTTGTGTGGCACTGTCCTTTGTAACAATAGTGAAAACTGAAGAAATTTTTCATCTGCAGGATGGACACAGACTCATTGCTTGAATCAGCTAATGGGATGAGGATAAATATTCAATTAAATTCCATGTTATGGACAAACTGCAGGAGATCAAATCATATTCTCATGTCTACCTTGAATTGGAATCAAATACATACTGTTAAAAAAAATTCAAAAATGTTAAGACACAACACGGGGGGGGGGGGGGGATGGGAGAAAAACACGTCACCTGCATTTGATGGAGATACAAAACTACAGAGTGAAATTACAATCTGATGAAGAATCAAGTGATAGAAAAAGAAGCACATCAAATTTTAATTTTCAATGGAATCCGATCCCAATTTTCCTGAGCATTGGTGGTTTTCACCCAACCTCTCTTTTTCACAAACAAGCTTTACCCAGTCACTAAAACTTCATTAGCCATTATTCCTCCCCTTCCTACTCTTTCTTTACACTCCTACTTCCCTTGCACTACCCCTTCTGTTGCCACATACTCTTCCACTGATAATATCTCTTCACATCTTTCTTCTGCCATTCCCATTTTAAGTTACACCAGTTCCCTAGTTACTCCCACTTCCACTGGCCTTCCCTTACCCTTTTTGCTTTCCACTGGGGTGATGGGAGCTGCTGGCTTCTGTGTTGCTATTGGTCATCAGTAAATGATGATATTGAGATGTTCAATGCCCAATAGGAACAGACAATAGTGTAGGTCTGTCACTGTGTAATGTACCGTGAATAGGGTGATTTTTTTCCCCATATAGAGTGGAACTGTTTTCTGTCTCTCTGTCACAGCGCTTCACCAAACAGCCTCATCCCAAATAGGAAACACCTCTCCTCAGAATCAGAAGTCCATGCATCTGTTCGTCCTTAAACGTTGCGAGATCAGTGAGTACATTGTTCAAGTATGCCATGTTCTACCCCTTTTCTCTTCAGTATTTTAACTGATTTTCCATTGTCAGTTGAGGTGCCATCAAAGTAGTATTTGACTCATGTAGCATCATTGACCCTCAGGAAACTGCGGTCAACGGGAATCGGAGGAAATTCTGTGCTGGTAATTTCATCAATGAATAATGACACCTTCCCTAGATCTATTGGGAATGACAAATAAACTCTGCCCTTGCTAGTGCCTTCCAAAACCATGAATGGATTTGTCTTATTATTAACATCAAGATACATTCAATTTTCACACTTTGGTCTAAAATCTCAGAAAAGTAAGACCTTGCTGGTTGAGTGTCACCCCAATGAAATCAGAGCATTACAATAAGATAATGATTCCGATTATTTTCAGTCATTTACTTTCTGAGGACTTGTCGTACAGTGTCGTTGCCACTGAGATCAACATTTTCTCTGCCTAACAGCATCACATCACATTGGCTCAAGGCTGCACCATTCCCCAATTCTACTTCATTCTCTAGCTCATTCGCCATGCTCACCAGATATACGAGGCCCACAAGATGGAATAACCTAGATATGCCTATGAGCCTCTGCAACCTGCCACACCACCCATGCCCTGTGCTCTGACTCCATCCCCTCCCCAAAGCCCACCTCCTGTCGTGTATTCACCATCTCTCCTAACCTTCCACGCTCTAATGCTGAATGTTCTGTACTCGGCAAAGGTCTCAGTTTTATCACTCTGTGCCCCCACTTTAATGAATTTCAGGCACGACATAATGTTGAACTCCTCTTCCTCCGTCTTCTCTCAGTGTCCATTTCTTTGTGCAAGAGTACACACCCCATCCCATATACCATTCGCCCAGCTCCAACACTTTCCTTCCACCTGGACACATTCCTCTGGCGTTTACTTGAACTCAATCTGTTGATTGAGAACGGTCCATGTGAATTTGGCTGTCTTAAATTCTCTGTATCCCCCTCACCCTATCCAACCTATTACCCTGTACGCTGTATGCTTCGTTCCAACCCTGACTGTGTTATTCAGCCTGTGCCGATTAGGGTGGTGCTGCTGTAGTCTGGTGGACTCATCTCTGCATTTCAGAGGCTGAGTGCCAGCTCTCAGATACCTCCACATATCACCTGCTGGTCCATAACCCTGCCATGGCACATCAGGTTATTTTATTAACTAAATATGACCACATTTCATCTGGAGATTCACACTCACTCGATCCCCCAACCAAAAACACACACACTCACCCCCACCTAACAGTCCCGAAGCTGAAGGTCCTCTGATAGCAGAGTTTGCTTTTATCTCCTCCTGAAAATCCACAAACTGAACTGCCTGGGCAGACCCATTGCTTTAGCCTGCTCCTGCCATACAGAGGGGGTGCATGGATACATACGTGGGCCCATGTTATACCTGTTCCTTCATGGGGTACGTAGACAATTCCTTGTTCCAGTTCTATTCCAGCGCCCATCCACTACTCTTTCTCCAATACGTAGATGATATCATCGCTGCTGCTCCCATCTCTTGCCCAGAATTGGAAAAGATCATAATTTCCAATTTGCACCTCTCTCTCACTTTCACTTGCTCTACCTTTGACTCCTCCCTTCCTTTCCTCGACATCTCTGCTTCTATTTCTGGGGATAGACCGGTCACTGATATCCAGTATTAAACCACTAACTCCAAGAGCTACCTGGAGTATACATCCTCACACCCTGTTTCCTGCAATGACTCTAGTCCATTCTCTCAGTTCCTCCGTCTCCACCACATTGCTTCTGATGATGTCAACTACAAAAACGTGGCCTCTGAAATGTCCACCTTCTTACTCACCCGAGAATTCCCCAGCTCTGTTATCGACAGGACAGTTCCGACCAGTTCCGACCCACCTCCTGCACTTCTACCCTCAGCCTCGTTCTTACATCTTGCAACAGCGTTAGAGTTCCCCTTGTCCTTACCTATCATCCCACCAGCATTCATATGCAGAGGATCATCAGTCTGAATTCCCCCACCTCCAGCGCAATGCCACCACCAGACATATATTAGCCTCCTCTCCCTTTTCCGCCTTCTGAAGGACAATTTCCTCCAGGACACCCTGGTCCGCTCTTTATTCTCGTCCAACACCTCGCCCCATCCCCACCCCCACCACAGGTCCACTTCACTTTCCCCTGTCGGAGATGTTACATTTCCCATTTACCTCCTCCCTCTTCACTATCCAAGGGCCAAACATACCTCCCAGGTGAAGCAGCATCCTACAAACATTGTAGTCTGCTTTACATTGAGGAAACTAAAGGTAGAC
Organism: Hemiscyllium ocellatum; assembly: GCF_020745735.1. Taxonomy (NCBI): domain Eukaryota; kingdom Metazoa; phylum Chordata; class Chondrichthyes; order Orectolobiformes; family Hemiscylliidae; genus Hemiscyllium; species Hemiscyllium ocellatum. Next base: position 46,617,045 of record NC_083433.1, on the reverse strand, counting down.
TGGGTGACCACTACACAGAATATCCAAGATGTACCTATGCAAAAGACAATGTCTCACATTGGTTTTGTCTCACAACGCAATACATCATCGATATTTAGAGGACTATGAAACATTTAATGTCCATAATAATAAAGCTGAGATAGCAGCTTTGCTTATATCGTTCAGATCAGTCAATTTGTTACACTTCAGAACGAAAAAGTAATCGATAGAGGGAAACTCAGCAGGTCTGGCACCCTCTGAGCAGAGATATACACAATTAAACTTCGATTTCAATATAACTTTTTCAGAACAGTGTCACATCTTATTTGATATATTAACTCTGTTTCTCTCTGCAGTTACTTCCTCATCTGTTGCGTTTCTCCACCATTTTCTGTTGTATTTCATGTTTCCGAATCACTATATTGCATGTTTCTTGTCAGGTTTACATGCTGAATTTGGTTATATATGAACAATGTCGTCCTTTCAAGTTCCTATTATAGTTGGTGTATCTGGGACACCTGTTTTACGGCCGAAATGTGTTCCTTCTTTAAGATTCAAACGTAAGAAAGAATATTTTTTCTGAATATCTTGTAAATCTCAGGAACTCCACTTTGTTTGAAAAGACACCTCAGAGCCAGTTGTAATTTCATGAGATAATAGGAATAGATTATTGATGATGGAACACTCTGTATCTTTCATTGAACTAGCTTGTCTACCCCCTCTCCAAAGGCTTTGATTACATATCACAGAATTATTTACAGCAAAAGTGGGGGAAACTCAGCCCATTGTCTCTTCCAGCTTGGAATGACTGTATCTCTACTGTTAGTCTCCTGTATTGTCCCCATTGCCCTTCACAATTCGTTACGAGTGTCTGCTTTTAATTGTAAGTATCCTGTCTGATATGAACAATATGATCAAACTTAAACAAAAAAAAAACACAACTTGGAGGGCAAGCTCAGCGGGATTGGCAGTATCTGTGAAGAGAAATCAAAATTAATGTTTCAGGTCCAGTGACTCTACTCAATCTGTATACCTAAAGATTAAATGGTGTGTATTTAAAATATTGCTCATTTTATCACATTTAAAATTATCCTGTTCATATCACATTGTCATTCAGCATTACATCTCCCAAATGTTGGCTGCTTCCCTGTTGTGTATTAGATTTAATTCTGTCTGTCAGAAAGAGTGATGATGACTGGGGAATATCATTGTATTCCCCATGCAGTCTCTGCAGCCACTGCCCCCATTCCGCCATCTCTCGCAGCCAATGTCAAGTTCATTCGAACCTGACTCATTAATTCATAAGTCTTAATGAATACGTTCATTGCAATTATCACATAGGTTTTGGAGTGAGGCCAAAATGTGTAAAAAATACTGTTTTACAGCAAATAAAACTGCATTTAGAAGTTTGTCAATTTGTATAAATTAATTACTGAAGCATATTCTCTATGGAAGTTCCAAATTTGCCTTATTAGAGCAGGGAGAGAAACGTTCAGAGAAGTCGACACTTCCTGTCTATGTTCAGGGTGACTGTGCCCAATGACAGTCTGTTCGTTAGCGTTTGTTCCCGTGGAGGAGAGATCAGCACAGTAACAACATCCTGATTGTGATTCATTTGGGGGGTGGAGGGATTTGGGGAGAAAGGTTACAGCAAAGTAAACGGACAACAGAACAAGATCATCTAGCCTACGAAAAGATAACATCCATCATTCTCCCTCACAACTGACTTCACTAGAGCAATTGGTGATGGGAGATTTGACCAATAGCAAACAATGTCAACACCTAGTCCAGTCAAGGTATAATGTAAACTGAATGTACTGTATTGAAAGCTGGGACTGCTTGCTCAGTGACTGTGATTAATGTCAGTCTCCATGCAATGTAACTGTGTCACTGGAGGATTTCCCCCTCCTATTGGTGAGCGGCTTCATTCACTGTGCTATCCCACTGTAGTAGCAGATGCATCAGCTCCCACAGTAACAGAGATCAACAGCTGTGTAGACAGAAAGAGGACAGATCTGAATCTGGGAATTGCAGACTGGAATATTACAACAATGGAGAGGACATTTTCCTTGAGTCTTTTCAAGATTTCCCCCTATTAGGAATTTCTACCATATCGGATATCAGCAGTGCGGATGATTATTCTGGGCGGGGTGAAGGGTGTGCTACTAACCTATTCTCGCTATTGTTGGTGTTCTCTACCTCTGTCCATTCATTAATTGTATAATCAAATTTGAACTTCTTGGCAATTTCTGTTATCTATATTTCTCAGAGAAAGAAACTATGCCTACAGTTTCAATTGCAGTTTCCATTCATTACCCATGAATGGCAGACCACTCCCTCACAAACATATAAGAACAAACCTGTGCACAACCTCGAGATCTCTTTTTGCCCTGAAATGGTTTATGTCTCTGTTCTCTCTGTCACCAAACCTGTCCACTACCAGCTCCTAATATCCCCGATCTTCATCTCTGAGTCAGTGCTGTTGCTGAAAAATCCATTGGCTGCACGTTGGTAAAATTTAGACTTAATACTTCAAGCTCTCTTCTGGCCACTTTGTCATTTACAAATACTTCAATCACAAAATTGTTCTTGCCTCGGACGTTACTTCATGATTAGGACAATGTATGAATGTAGGAATGTCGATGGATGTAATTCAGGAGCAAAGCTAATTAAACGAAAGATATTGTTTCAAATGATTTGTTTCAAGTCCTCCCACAGCTGATGACAGAACTTATATAAAAATGATAAGAATTGAAATAAAAGTGAATTTCATGAAAAACATCATAAAAGCAATCCATTTTGTCTGGAAACCTTCATGTTTCACTGATCACCGTCGGTAAAGGAATCTAACGTTATTACCCGGCCTGGGTTAATTGAGCCTTCAGACCCATAACAATGTGCTTAACTTTATATTGGCTTGTGGAATGGCCTCAGAGTCAGGGCAATTAGTGATGGTACCAAATGCTGCCCTCAGCAGAGATGCCAACATCGCACGGAATAACAAAATTGAAGGTGAAATCAAATAAAGGATGATGCTGTCAATCTGAAATTATACAAAGAAATGCAAAGAAACTAACAGAAAGTGTTGGGGAACTTTCCTGAACTGAATGCAGCTGGAAAGGAGTGTGATTAATACCGTTGACTGGGAAATCTGCTTTGAAGGGGAGGAGGAATCAATAGAGAAAGAGAGATATAAAAGAAAAAGAGCAAACAAAGAGAATGATGATCAACTGGGGTGGAAATAAAATGTAAGATTCAGTTCATTTACTTTTCACTTATCCCATTATCCTGAATATCATGCTCACGTAGATATAGATATCGCCCACTTTTCAAAAGTTGACTTTTCACCACTTCCTTTTCCGAATGACCTACATTTGGACTTAGTTTCGCTAACCAAAAGAAATCTGAAGAGGATTTTCACTTTTACGAAGAGAGCTGAATTTTTTCCCATACAAATTAGTGCTACTGCACTTTACACCATATCAACTTGCGAACAGTTTCGTAGGAGCATTCTACTTTCTGATACCGAGGGATACCTGTATATATCTAAGATCATGCTTAAATCGATTTGATACCTCTGTCTATCTTCCCTGAGTGTGGTCATTTTCTTATATTTGTTAATGGGTATCTCTGACTGTACCACCATTATTCACTTTCCAAGTTGCCCTTGAGAAGACCTTGAGCCCCTGCAGTCCACCTGTTTGATCTGATTTGATTTGATTTATTTTAGAAAAATGTACAAAATGGATATATTTGTTTTGCATGTAGTGCAGGCACATGATAGTAAACAAGAAAACAGAGATCATAGGGTACTTCGACGGAGTGAGGCATACATGGTTATAGCTTCACAGGAGGTGGGCAAAGCAAGATCGACATTAACAAGGTTAATATTATTTGAAAAATGAGAGATGTCAATTCGTCAGTGTAATAATGGTAGGGAAGGAAGTGTTCCTGAGCATGCTGGTCCATGTTTTCAAGTCTCTGTATCTTCTACCTGTTGGAAGACGTTGTACGAGATCATTACAGGTTTGGGAGAGATCTTTGATGTTGCCAGCCTTTCTGTGACAATGATAAGTATAAATGGATGGAAGGTTGTCTTCCGTGAAGGTCTGGGCTGCATACACAGCCGTTTGCAGTATCTTATGGTCCTGGGCAGAGCCGTTACCATGTCAGGCCATTATACACGGCAATAGAATGCATTGAGTAGCCAGTATACAGAGCACTGGGAGATGGGCAGTTCCAAAATATTTCGATGTTAACAATTGGCTGTTAAACGGATACCCACATTCTGATCGCTGTTTTGACAACAAATTTAAATTATGTCCACGATACCAAAACCCAGTTGAGTTAATTGCATTGCCAACATCGACCCAAAGAGCCATCAAATTCTTCAAACAAATAGATTAGTCATCACCATCACAACGAGGGAGAAAGAGACAGTCACCGTAAGGAAGTAGAAAGAGAGAACACAGTGAGGCAAACAGATTGGCAGTAAGTCTAAGAGAGAAAGGAAGCAAAACAAGGAAATAGACAGTCACATGGGTAGGAAGAAGGGACGATAATAGGTTCAGGGAAAGAAGCAGAAGACAGGGAGAAGGAAAACAGAGGGAATCAGACAGTGTGAGAGAAACAGTGAGAGACAAAGGCCACGGGGAGCTGGGGGTGGGGTCACGGGGAGCTGGGGGTGGGAGATTGGAGGAGCGGGGGTGAGGACCAGGGAGAGCTGGGCGTGAGCACTGGAGGGAGCTGGAAGAAGGGAGGTGAGGATTTATTTTGATCATTAGCAAGATATCCAGGCAGATCATAGTAAGCAAGGATGTACAGAACGACGGTTTTATAACATGTCTGAGACGCATATAGGTTACGCTGTGCAGGGCGTGCACCAGGCGAGATCAACATGAACAAGATCAGCATTATCTGAGATTAGAGAGTCCATTCATCAGTCTAATAACAGGCATGAAGAAGCTGTTCCTGAACTTGTGGTTCTGTGCTTTCAAGCTTCTGTATCTTTTAGCCTGATGGAAGAGGTTGTGGGAGATCTTTTCAGACATGTGATGGGTCTTTGTTAATGTTAGAACAAAAAGTATTCCAGTACAGGAACAGGCCATTTGATGGTCCAAGCCTGCGCCGATCCAAATCCTCTATCTAATCTTGTCGCCTATTTTCTAAGGGTCTGCATCCTTTTGTTCCCTGCCCATACATGTATCTTTCCAGAAACATTTTAAGTAGAACACCACTGGTCACAGTTCTCCATTTCAAGAAACTCCCTTCCCCTACTACTCTCTGTCTCTTGTTGCCAAGCCAGTTCTTTATCCACATAGCGAGCACACCCTGGACCCCATGTGACTTCACTTTCCCTATAAGCCGACCATGGAAAAACTTATCAAATGCCTTCCTGAACTCCAAGTACATGACATCCACATCCCCTCCCTCATCAATTAAATTTGTCACTTCCTCAAATAATTCTATTAAGTTGGTAAGACATGACCTTCTCTGTACAAAACATGGTGACTGCCACTGACAAGACTTTATTCATCCAAATGAGAATAGATCCTATCCTTCAGTAACTGCTCTAGCAGCTTCTATACCCCTGATAACAGGCTCACTGGCCTATAATTAACTGGATTATTCATGCTACTCTTCTTAAACAAGGGGATTAGCAATTTTCCAGTCCTTCAGAACCTCAGTTGTGTTCAAGGATGTTACAAAGATATCTGTTAAGGCTCCAGCTATTTCCTCTCTCCCTTCACTCAGTAATCTGGGATAGAAGTTGGCAGTCTTTCTGCGACAACGAGCCGTGTAAATATAGTCAATGGTTGGGAGGTTGGAGTCCGTCATAGTCTGGGCCGTGAACACAATCTTCTGTAGTTTCTGATGGTCCTGGGTAGAGCGTTACTGTACCAGGCCATTACGCACCTGGACAGTCCACTGACAATAGTGCATCTGTAGAAGTGGTGCATGCTGAATTTCCTGAGTCACATGAGAAAGCGTTGTTGAACCTTCCCGACGGTCAGACTTATGTGAGAAGTCCAGGGTAGGTTGTCAGTTATCCTCACTCCGAAGGAGTTGATGCCCTGCACCTCCCTCAACCGTTAGTGTAGTTGAGTGCGTGGTTCCCTCCTTTTTTACTGAAGTCAATGATCAGTTCCTTACTATTGTCGAATTTGAGAGATCTGCTTTTTGTATTCTGACTCATCATTGTTTGATATCCCTCCAGATTTGGTGATGTCATCAGCGAATTTGCACCTGGGTTTGTTTGGAATTTAACAACACAGCCATGTGTGTACAGGGAGTACGGTAGGGGGCTGAGGACACAGCCGTGTGTGTACAGGGAGTACAGTAGGGGGCTGAGGACACAGCCATGTGTGTACAGGGAGTACAGTAGGGGGCTGAGGGACACAGCCGTGTGTGTACAGGAAGTACAGTAGGGGTCTGAGGACACAGCCGTGGGTGTACAGGGAGTACAGTGGGGGCTGAGGACACAGCCGTGGGTGTACAGGGAGTACAGTAGGGAACTGAGGACACGGCCGTGGGTGTACAGGGAGTACAGTAGGGGGCTGAAGGCAGGAGTGGGTGTACAGGGAGTACAGTATGGGGCTGAGGACACAGCCGTGGGTGTACAGGGAGTACAGTATGGGGCTGAAGGCAGGAGTGGGTGTACAGGGAGTACAGTAGGGGCTGAAGGCCGGAGTGGGTGTACAGGGTATACAGTATGGGGCTGAGGACACAGCCGTGGGTGTGCAGGGAGTACAGTTGGGGGCTGAGGACACAGCCGTGGGTGTACAGGGAGTACAGTCAGGGTCTGAGGACACAGACCTTCATGTACAGGGAGTACAGTACGAGGCTGAAGACAGGCGTGAGTGTACAGGGAGTACAGTTGTGAGCTGAGGGGCACAGCCGTGTGTGTACAGGGAGTACATAGCGGTCTGAAAGACACAGCCGCGTGTGTACAGGGAGTACAGTAGCGGGCTGAGGGACTGAGCGATGGGTGTACATGGAGTACAGCAGGGGACTGAGGGACACAACCTTGGGAGTACAGGGAGTACAGTAGGGGCTGAGGATGCAGCTGTGTGTGTACAGGAAGTACAGTAGGGGGCTAAGGACACAGCCGTGTGTGTACAGGGAGTACAGTAGGGGGATGAGGGACACAGCCGTATGTGTACAGGGAGTAGAGTAGCGGGCTGAGGGACACAATCACGGGAGTAAAGGGAGTACAGTAGCGGGCTGAGAGACACAACCACGGGAGTAGAGGGAGTACAGTAGCGGGCTGAGGGACACAGCCGTGTGTGTACAGGGACTACAGTAGTGGGCCAAGGGACACAGCCGTGTGTGTACAGTGAGTACAGTAGCGGGCCAAGGGACGCAGCAGTGGGTGTACAGGGAGTACAGTAGGGGGCCGAGGGACACAGCCGTGTGTGTACAGGGAGTACAGTGGAGGGCTGAGGAAACACCCGTGGGTGTACGGGGAGTACATTCAGGTGCAGAGGGCACAGTCATGGGAGTGCAGGAGTACAGTAGGCGGCTGAGGGCACAGTTGTGCGTGTACAGGGAGTAGAGTAGGGGGCTGACGACACAGCTGTGCGTGTACAATGAGGACAGTAAGGGTTAAAGACGCAGCCGTGGGTGTACAGGGAGTATTGTTGGGTGTTGAGGACACATCCTTCAGGAGCTCCAGTGTTGAGTGTTATTGTGGAGGAGGTGTTTTTACTTATCTTCGCTGATTCTGGCCTGTCAGTCACAAACCTGAGGATCCAGTAGCAGTGGGTTGAGCCGAGACCAAGGTAGTGGAGTTTTGTGATTAGTCTGTAAGGGATAATGATTTTGAAGGTGGAGCTTTAGTCAATGACCAGGAGTCTGGTGTAGGTGTCCTTGTTGTCCAAATGTTCCAGAGATGCCTGCAGGGCTCGGATATGGCATCTGTTATGAACCCGTTACATAAGTAGGCAAATTATAGGGCAGCAGGGCAGGCTGTGAGACTGGAGGTGATAAGCAGCCTTTCGAATGACTTCATGATGATTGAGGTCAGAACCAACAGGCGGTAGTCTTTAAGGGCACGTTCCATGTGCTTTCTCACTTACAAGGATGATGATGGCCTTGTTGAATCAGGTTGGGACTTCGGTTTCAGGAGGCAGAGACAGAAGTTGTATGTGAATACCTCTGACAGTTGGTCCACACAGTGCTCAGCCAGGAACACTGTCCAGGCCCATCACTTTCTTTGATTTGACTCACTGGAAGACTGACCGTGCCTGCAGCGGTGATAGCGGGCACAGGTACATTCTGGGGCTTTTGGGGCCGGTGTCAGCTCCCAGTTAATGACAGTCACACAGTCATTTAGTATTGACATCCCCTCCCCCAGCTCCCTCCGTCATCATCAACACACAGTGACATTGGTTGGTGTGAGCACCTTGCAGTCAGCGTTGAGGCAGTTTGCCATTAATAGACTGGGATCGTGCGCCATCAAGTTCTGTGTCAGCATAATGGGATAAATTCATAATAAAATGGTGTGCAGGGTGTCAGTGCCGGTGGAGCAAGGAGTGAAGACTTTGCAGATGTAAATCCAGTCAAGCCACTGCTTTAACCTGAATGGAGCCAAGCACCTTGACTGTTGTGCCTTTTCAATGGTGGACCGTCCTTAGATAGTCAGGAAGTGCCATTTACACGAACCATCTGACCTGATGAGTTTCACTAAGTTTGCAGATGATACAATGATGATTGGATGGGCAGGTGGTATTGAGGAAGTGGGGAGGCTGAAGAAAGAATAGGACAGTTTAGGACACTAGGAAAACATGTAGCAGATGGAACGCAATATGGGAACGTCTGAGATTATGCATTTCAGTAGGCGGAATATAGGCAGACACCATGTTCTAAAAGGCTTCATGCAATCTGAAGCACAAAAGGAGTTTGGAGTACTCGTCGTCTTCTTATGGTTAATGTGCAGGTTCAGTTGGCAGTTAGAAAAGCAAATACAATGTTAACATTCATTTCAGGAGAGCTAGAATACAAGATCGGAGACTTATTGCTGAGAATGTAATGGGCTATGGTCAGACGAAATTTGTATTATTGTGAGCGGTACTGGGGAAGGGTCTATGGGTGTTGGACATGATCTATCCTGGGAATGATGGCTTGTCATATGAGCGGTAGTTGAGGGCACTATGTCTGTACTCAAAGGAATTTAGAAGAATGGTGTGGGGGAACACATCTGTTTGAAATTGTTCGATTACTGCAACGATTGATACAGTTAGAGTATAAAAAATATTCCACTAGTCATAGAGACGATGATAAAATGGCAAGTTTTAGCGTGAAGAGACAGCCTGAATAACCTTAGTCTATTGCTACATCGCATGCCCTTGTGGCCATATAGTCTATTATACAGTGCAGAATTGAAACTCTGACCTGCACTTGCAATTCTTGTATTTGTGTGTCGATTTGACTTCACCCTCTGGTCAATGGTAACCCCTGTAATATGGACGGTGGGAGGATTCAGTGTTGGCCAGTAGTGCAGTAATGTGTTGAATATAAGCAGCTCTCTGTGAATCTCACCTGCTAGGAGTACATTGTCTCTACGATGATTATCATTTTCAGTCGGGTATTTTCGAAGGATCAATCCTGTTACGCTAATATTGTTGAATTTAACAAATCAGGTGCAATTTATCACAGCACTCAGCAACAAGGAGTCATCGAATACTGAACACCCTTCTAATAACAGAAAGGTCTAAAATGTTCAGTATCAGAAACACTGCTTTCCTGTTCATGTTCAAATCAGACAACCTGTGCCATCAAGGTGCTCAACGTGGAACATTGTAACCTTATTTTTTGGTTATGTGAATCGCTGGATGGGTTCACCACTTCTTATCCGTCCCTAGTTACCCCCTTGAGAAAGTGGTGCTGAGCTGCCTTCTTGAACCGCTGCAGTCCACCTGCTGTGTGTTGACCCACAATGCTATGAGGGGGGGGGGGGGGATTCCAAGGTTTTGACCCAGCAACAGTGAAAGAAAGGGGATATATTTCCAAATCAGGATATTGACTGGCTTGGAGGGGAGCTTGAAGGTGGTGTTCACAAAAGTCTGCTGTCCTTGTCTTTCTAGATGGAAGTGCTTGTAGGTTTGGAAGCTGCTATCTGAAGATCTTTAGAGAATTTCTGCAGTGCATCTTGTAGAGAGTACACACTGCTGCTCCTGAACCTTGATGGTGAAGGGAATGAATGCTTGTGGAAGTGGTGCCGAGCAATTGGGCTGTTTTGTCCTGGGTGGTGTCAAGATTCTTCAGTGTCGTTGTGGCTGCGCTCATTCAGGCAATTGGGGAGAATTCCATCTCACTCCTGACGTGTGCCTTGTAGATGGTCGACATGCTTTGGGAAGACAAGAGATGAGTTAGTTGCGCAGTAATCCTAGCCTCTGATCTGTTCTTATATTAATGTGGCGAGTCCAGTTGAGTTTCTGGTCAATGGTAACCCCAAGTGTATTGATAAGTTGGGGGTGGGAGGTGGGAATGTAGTGACAAATATGCTGCTGAATACCAAGTGGTTATATTGTTTCTTACTGGTGAGGGCCATTGTCTGGCATTTGAGTGGTGCGAGTGTTACTTGTCACTTGTCAACCCAAGTCTGGGTATTGTCCAGACCTTGTTACATTTTGGCATGGACTGCCTTCCATACCTGAGCATTTGCGAATGGTGCTGAACATTGTGCAGTCATTGTCGAACATCCCCACTTCTGGCCTTATGATGGAGAGAAGGCCATTGATGAAGCAGCAGAAGAAGTTTGGACCTAGGTTTCATCCAGAGGGCCACTGAAGATGTACCTAATATGGTGACGAAACGTCTGAAAATGAACATTCCAGGTTATGGAGCAAACCTACATCCACACTATCCTGAGGGACTACTGCAGAGATATTCTGGAACTGAATATCTCCAACAACTATGACCATTTTCCTATCTGTCAGGTATGACTCCAATAATGAAGTACTTGCTCGCAATATCCTTTTTGCTGGATTCCTTGATGCCACATTTGAAAGAATGCAGCCTTGACTTCAAGGGCTGGAATTCAGTTCCATTTTCTATGCTTGAACAAAGGCTGTGATGAGGTCAGGAGCTGAGTGGTCCGGGTGGAACCCAAACTAGGCCTCCCTGAGCAGGTTATTGCTGAGCAGGTGCTTCTTGGTAGCACTGTTGATGAGCCCTTCCATGACGTAATTGATGATAGGTAGTAAACTGATGAGGCAGTATTTGGCTGGATTGAATTTGTCCTGCGTTTTATGTACAGAACATACTTGAGCAGATGTTTTTCCCCCATTGCTACACTCTCTATTGCACTAGGGTTAATCCTCTGGCTTGATGATAATGGTTGAGTGGGTTATATGCTGGGCCATGACATTACAGATTATGCTGGAGTATAGTTCTGCTGCTATTGATGGACTACAGCGTCTTGAGTCGCTCGATCTGTTGGATGTCTGTTCTATTTAGCAAGGTGATAGTGCCACACACTGAGTTTATTCTCAGTGTTACCGTGAGACTTTGTCCCCTCAACAACAGTGCAGTGGTCAGTTTTACTGATGCTGTCATGGACAGATGCATCTGTTGTTGGTAGTTTGGTAAGGATGACGTCAGGTATGATTTTTTTCCCCTCTCGTTCATTCCCCCACTACCTTCCACAGACCCAATCAAGTAGGTATGTCCTTTAGGACCCAACCAGCATGATCAGTAGTACTGTTGCCAAACCACTCTTTATGGTTGACTTGAAATTCTTCAGCCAGAATACACTTTGTGCCCTTTTCACAGTCAGTGCTTTCTCCAAGTTTTGTTCAAAATGGAGGAATACTGATTTAGCTGAGAAATGACGTTACATGGTAATCAGTAAGGCTGCTTTGCCCACGGTTAATCTAAAGCCATGGGACTTCATGGGGTTTGGAGTTAATTTTGGGGGCTCGCAGAGCAACTACCTCCAGAATGTATCACCCCCTTTGTTGAATCGGTCCTGAGCTTAGGCCAGGACATATCCAATGATGGTGATGGTGGTTTCTGGGGTATTTCTGTGAGTTATAATTTCATGAGCATGACTATGTCAGGCTGTTGCTTGACTAGTCTGTCAGGCAGTTGTCCCAATATTGGCACCAGCCCTCGGATGTTAGTAAGGAGGACTTTGCAGGTTCGACAGTGATGTTGCCAACTGTCTTTTGCGGTGGTCAGATCAATACCTTTTGGTCCACTCGGTTTCATTTCTTTGAGATTTTGTAGCAATTGGTATAACTGCTAGACCATTTCAGAGGGCAACTGAGAGTCATCACATTGCTTTTGGTCTGGAGTGAGGATGAAAGATTACTTCACTGGAAGATATTAGTTAACCAATTGGGTTTTCCTTTCTGACAATCGGCAATGATTTCATTCTCATCAGTCGATTCTTAAATCCAGCTTTTTTTTAATTGTTGAATTGAATTTCCACCATCTGCATTGGCGGGATTCGAACCTGGGTACACAGAACAGGAGCTGATTTTTCGGAATTGATAATCTAGCGATAATAACAGAACACCTATTTGGAAACACACGTTGTACTCAGCTGCCATTTGTTGTGTTGCCCTGTTTTTCTTTCATTGCTTATGTTATTCTGGAATCTCATCCTTCATTAAATTCTGATTAGAATACACACTCATGAACGCCTTCTTAACTGCTTGAATTTCATTCAGTCTGTTTTTTTTACACAGACATTTCAAGGCAGCTGTACATCAGAGAAGACCAGGAAGAGATAATGGGTGATTGTGCACTGTACCTGTCACTGGAACAGTTTATCTGTCCAGGCACCTAAAGTATTTATTGTGGGTCAGAGAGCCGCCGAATTATGATAACACCGATGGAAGTCAGTCAACCCATTGTAGGCTCACAAGCTCTTCAACAGCACAATTGGAGCTAGAGTGAGTGTGTGGAGTTAGATGGTGTGAGATAGAAATAAACAGAGAAAAAACAAAGTGGAGGGAGATAAACTGAGAGAGGATAGAAAGGGGAGCGACTGACAGAGTGGGTGAGGAAGCGTTGTTAGATGAGGGTGAAGTCAGATAGATCAGAAGACTGCATGAGGGTAGATAAATACGGACAGACAAACTTGGAAGTTTTATTTAGAAATTCCTCTGAACTGCAAGCCTTTTGTCTAGTTGCCATACCCTGGGAGCGCTGTGCTGATACTGGCTGTCATCCCAGATCATTTCTTTCCAATAATATCACAGAGCTGGGTTACTGACAGCTGAACAATTCTCAAGAGACCAGGAGACTAGTTCCATGGCGAAGGTGAATTTTTAAAATAAACTGTGCCATGAGCAGCAGGAAATGATAACCCCAACGAACATTCCCACTCCACCTCCAGATACTGTGTGAGAGACTGGGCCAGAGAATCTCAGTGAGGGGGATCACTGACAGACAGCAAATCAGCATCTCCGCGATGGATCAAATAATGGTTGATAAAGTTTGCACACCACTTTCCTCGTTTTCACATCCACGTTTCAATTTATATAGCTCCATATCAGGAGTGCATTTTAACAATCTTATCTCTTTGTACTTTGATATTTTGGTCCGTATCAAAAATCATTTTGTCTCTCTATTTTGTATTGCATAAATGCATTTCATTAATATTGTCCCTGCTAATTTCTCATTGTAGCTATATCCTTGGATCTGTTCTTCATATGAGTTATAAAGTGTAACGTTCCAATACTGATAACTAGGGAACAGCAATGTACCGCTTCCAAGTATGAACAACAATGTACCGCTTCCCAGTATGAACAGCCATGTCCTCCTGTCCTCTCCATCTTCTGTCTTTTCCCCAATATCATAATCACAATGTAATTGAAGTCAGTAAATGATACTTCCTCACAGTTCCTTAACATTGATAAAGTCAACACTCACACTTGCCCTCTCTGATTCTGGAAAAATAATCTGAATTGCACTTGCCAGGTAGAATTCTCTGTTAGCATATGCATGTCGTTTGATTGTTATAAACCCACATTGTCTAAGGCACATGTTGCCATCAGATCATGGATGGAAGATGTTCTCGCAATGTTTTACTGATTTTGCAAAATGACTGATCAGTAATTACAGGATCGATTTCTCCATTTGTGAGCAGAGAAGCATGTTAATGTTCTGTTAAAACCTCTGGCATTGCCTCTATATTCAAGGCAGACTGCATGATTACACCAATCAATCTGCCATCTCCAACATTCCTTCCTTCAGTCACACTCACATATCACATCCAGAATGCATCAAAGTTCATAGTTAGTTTGGAGTTTAGTAAAACAGTATCAAATTGAAAGAGATTAGCTGGAGCGATTTGTTCAGCCATTGTGATTATGTGATTCACCATGGATCCTATGGATCCCTAAAAAGTTTCCCTCTTCTTTCAGTAAGGGAATGCGTTCAATGCGTTATCCCATAGTATGAGCGGGAGCATTACCCACACCAGTAAGAGATATCAGTAGCTTCAGAGAGAGAGGGAGGAGAGATCAGAATCTGGGAACAGTACACTGGAATGTTCCAAAAATTGGTCAGGATCTGAGAACATTCGACTGGAAATTTCCAGCTATGGGCAGGAGTATATCCTCGGGTCTTTTCTGGATTTCCCAGCCTTGGATATCATTCGCCTGATGGATTGAAGATATACTGCTAGTTATTCAAGCTGGGTACTATCCTATCCTTGCTATAGTTGGTGTTCCTGATAAGTCACTCTATCTGCCTAGTGAATCGGTTTAAACTGAATTGATGGTCATAATCTGTAAATTTTGGAAAGGTGCAAGTCAATGATTTCAGTTCTAATCAAAGATTCCATTCCTTCCAAATTATAACTAGCAAATGATTACATACAAATTACGCACCAATCTGCGAGGATGAAACAGACTGCTCTCCTTGATTCATTTTCTCTTGCACAAGTTTACATTTCCATACCCTCCCCACTCACCAATCCTTTCCAGTACCACAATCATGACATCCCAGTCTCCTCCTCAGCCTCAGTACAACTCCTGAGTAAACCATCCTTTGAGCCTTTGCTAATCTACGCATAAATCTGTTTCAAGTCCCTTCTTACCGCGTGTCCATTGCAAAATAATTGCAATTGTTACGCTGTTCTCGGCACAGAATTAGAAAGATGGGAAGACAGTGTGTGGTGGTTACGTCATTGGCTCATAACCTAGAGCCATAAAATAATAATCTGTTGATATCAGCTTGCCCCTTGCCCAGTAGAGAAGGTTATTCTCCCTGGTCTGGTCTCGGTGTGACTGCAAACCCACAGTACTGTGTTTTACTCTTTACTACCCTGTGGAACAGCTGAACCAGCCATTCAGTTCAAGGTCGGCATGACATGCTGATGTGACCAGGGCTGCACACATCCCGTGAGGGAAGAATAAAAGAAAAGATAACTCCCTTCCTCTGCCTGTATCCCATATTCCTGCAACTGATTTCCATTCAGGTAGGTGGTCATTCACTGTTTTGGATATATTCTTTGTGATTGAGTCTCTCCCCAAGAGTGATGTCTATCTCGATAGGCACCTCTGGTGCTTGCTTTATTGATGCTAACCTACAGATGTAAGGATGTTTTAAAAATCCCCAACAGTGGCAGTGCATTGGAAATGAATGGCTTCCTGTGTCACATGAAGGAAATGGAGACAGCTAAGTGAGGGAAAGGAATTATTGTGATCAAAACTGAAAGAGTTGTTGAGACAGTGTTTGGGGTATTGTGGACAGATTTTATCTCCTTTAGAAGAAGTGATCTCCTTACCACAGAGAGAATGAACAGGAGTTCCACCGGATTAATCCCTGGGATGATGGTAACATGAGGAGTGAGTAAAGGTTGATCTGTAGCGCTGTGAGAGAATAAGAGGTGATTGCATTGAACCTTGAGGGGGATGGACAATCACTCCTTATATTCTAAACGGACAATGAGAGGGTAATAAATTCCATGACTGTTGTCTCACTCAGGATGCATGATTCTGGATAGTTTAAGTGTCTCTGAGGATGGTACGCCTACTCACCCCAACGCCCAATCCCCACGGCGATTGAGAGAGATGGAGAGATCCGGGTTTTGCATAAACTCTCCCCACATTAATCCAGAGCAGTTCGTGTGTGATCCTGCATGGAATTTCATATTATCCACCACCTTGACAGCAGCGGCAATACCTTCATTCTAAAACAGTTAACTATTCCCACCAGCTTCTGACCTTCATGACACGAAAGTCGGTGGAGTTGTGGACAGCGAAGAAGATGTGGCAGGTTACAGCGGGATATAGACAAGTTGCAGAACTGGGCAGAAAGGTGGAAAATGGAGTTCAATGTAGCTAAGTGTGAAGTCATTCACTTTGGTAGGAGTAAAGAGAAGATGGATTACTGGGCTAATGGTAGGCTACTTGGTAGTGTGGATGAGCAGAGGGATCTTGGTGTCCATGTACACAGATCTCTGAAAGTTGCCACCCAGATAAATAGTGCTGTGAAGAAGGCATATGGTGAACTGGGCTTTATTGGTAGAGGAATTGAGTTCCGGAGTCCTGAGGTCATGTTGCAGTTGTATAAGACTCTGGTGCGGCCTCATCTGGAGTATTGTGTGCAGTTTTGATCGCCATACTATAGGAAGAACGTGGAGGCATTGGAACGAGTGCAGAGGAGGTTTACCAGGATATTGCCTGGCATGGTAGGAAGATCGTATGAGGAAAGGCTGAGGCACTTGGGGCTGTTCTCATTGGAGAAAAGTTGGTTTAGGGGAGATTTGATAGAGGTGTACAAGATGATTAGGGGTTTAGATAGGGTTGACAGTGAGAACCTTTTTCCGCTAATGGAGTCAGCTGTTACTAGGGGACACAGCTCTAAATTAAGGGGTGGTAGGTATAGGACAGATGTTAGGGGTAGATTCTTTACTCAGCGGGTTGTGAGTTCATGGAATGCCCTGCCAGGAGCAGTGGTGGACTCTCCCTCTTTATGGTCATTTAAGCGGGCATTGGATAGGCATATGGAGGTTATTGGGCTAGTGTAGTTTAGGTAGGCTTTGGTCGGCGCAACATCGAGGGCCAAAGGGCCTGTACTGCGCTGTATTTTTCTATGTTCTATGTTCTATGTAAGAACATGAATCCATATTCACAGAGATACAATGTTCCTCCATCAGGTTTAGACAATAAGACTATCAGACATAGGAGCAGAAATTAAGCCTTTTTGCCCATCGAGTCTACTACGCCATTCAATCATCGCTGATAAGTTTCTCAAACCCATTCTTCGACCTTCTCCCCGTGACCCTTGATCCCTTGGATAATAAAAAAAAAACTACCTCCATATCAAATATAGGCAATGACCTGGCCACACAGTATTCTCCGGCAATAAATTTCAAGATTTACCATTCCCTGGTTAAATAAGCTTCTCCTAATCAATGTTCTAAAAGGTTTTCCTTTTAAGCTAAGGCTATGTCCTTGGGTCCTGGTCTCTCCTACCAATGGAAGCATCTTATGAACATCCACTCTGTTCAGGTCATTTGTTTCAATTACATTTCCTCTCTTCCTTCTAAACTTTATCAAGTATAGACCCAAAGACTCAAACATTCCACATACAATAATCTTTTCACTCCTATGACTATTCCCGTGAAAATCTTCTGAACACGCTCCAGGGACAGAGCATCTTTCCTGAGATATAGGGCTGAACTGTGCACGCAACACTCCAAATGTAGTCTGCACGCAACGCTCCAAATGTAGTCTGGCCAAAGTATATACAGCCTGTTCTTACATTCAATGCCTCTCTTAATAGATGATATTAATAACAAATGCAATTGCCCTCCTAACAGTTGCCTCAACCTGCAAGCTTACCTTAAGAGAACCCTGCACTAGAACTCCCAAGTCCCTTTGCACTTCAGATTTCTGAATTTTCTCCCCATTTAGAAAACAGACCATGCTCTATTCTTCGTGCCAAAGTGGATGACTTCACACTTTCCGACCGTGGAATGCATCTGCCAACCCCTTTACCTAGCCAATTCCTTCTTCAGCCTCTCTGCCTCCTCTATACGACAAGTCCATCTGCCTATCTTTGTATCGTCTGCAAACTTAGCCAGAGTGCCCACAGTTTCATCATTTAGATTGTTAACATAACAAGTAAAATGTTATGATTCCAACACTGAGCCTTGTGGAACATCTCTTGTCATCGGATGCCATTCTGAGAAGGACCATTTTATCCCCACTCTCTGCTTTCTGTCAGACAGACAAGCTTCTATCCATGCCTCTACCTTGCTTCTAACACCACGGACCTTCTCATACTAAGTCATCTCCTGTGTGACACCTTGTCAAAGGCCTTCTTGGTGTCCAGGTGGATAACATCCATTGGCTGTACTTGATCGAGCCTGCTCATTTCTTCTTCAAAGATTTCCATCAAATTTGTCAGGCATGACCTTCCTTTGATGGAACAATGCTGACTTTGCCCTATTTTACCAAACACTTCCAAGTATTCAGCAATCTCATCCTTCACAAGGGATTCCAGGATCTTATCCAGGACCGAGGTTAAGCTATTCATTGTGATTTTTTTTGTCTTACATACTCCCTGGGTAAAAACGGATGTCACGTTAATGGGTTTCCAATGCTCTGGATTCGTTCCTTTCTCCAGCAATTCCTGAAAAATCACCACTATCACCTCCACTAACTCTTCAGCTATCCCCATTATAACACAGGCATTTAATCGCTCTGGTTCAGCTTATTTAACCAACTTTAGACCATTCAGCTTTTTCCTAGAATATTCTCCATGGTGGTGGCCACCATACTCAGCTCTAGCCCCTCACTCTCCTGAATGTTGGAGATATTATTCGTGTCTTCCACCAAAAAACTGATGCAAAGTAATTACTCAGTTCCTCAGCCATTTTCTTGTTCCTCACTACTATCTCTCAGTGTCATTTTCCAGCAACACAATGCCCACTCTTGCCTCTCTTTTGTACTTTATATATCGAAAGAAACTCTTACAGGCTTCCTTTATATTACTGGATAGCTTACCCCCATATTTAATAACCTCCCTCCTTATTTTATTTTTTTGGCCCTTGTTTTGTCTTCGTAAGTTTCCCAACCCTCTGGTTTCCCACTGCACTTTGACACATTATATCTTTTCTCTTTTGCTTTTATGCTATACCTGACTTCCCTTGTCAGTCATGGTCACCTCATTCTCCATGTCCCATGCCTCTTTTTACTCTTGGAAAATATCTGCTGCATCCTGAATTACTGCAAAAATCTCCCTTCATTGATGCTCCACTGTCTTTCCTATGGGGCCCTTCTACCAGTCAATTCTATCCAGCTCCTCTCTCATGCCTCTGTAATTGCCTTTATTCAGCTTTAATACCATTACCTGTGATTCTAACTTCTCCATGTGAAATTGTAGAGTGAATTCAATCATATTATGATCACTGCCTCCTATGATTTCCTTCACCTTAAGCTCCCTCACCTAGTCTGCCTGCACAAGCTGCTCCAAAAAGCCATCTCATAGACATTTCAGAAATTCTTTTTCTTGCAAGCCACATCAAGCTGAATTCCCAACCCACCTCCGTAATGAAATTCCACATGATCACTGTATCTTTGTCTTTCCTACACACCTTTCTAGCTCCTGGTGTATCTTGCACACCAGCTCCTGACTACTGTTTGGAGGCCTGAACAGAACTCCAACTACTTGTTTTTACCTTTTCGATTCCTCAATTCTACTGACACAGATTCTACACCATTTGACCTTACTTCATTTCTTATTATTGATTTAATTTCATTTCTTACTAATAAGACAACCCCATCCCCTCTGCCCAACTGCCGATCTTTTTGATAGGATGCATATCCTTGTCTATTCAGCTCCCAATCCTGATCCACTTGCAACGATATCTCCGTGATGACGACCTGCCAATTTGTGTATGAGTCACAAGGTTATTTATCATATTCCCGATACTGCATGCATTCCGATATCACAGTTCAGCCCGGTATTAACCATCCCTCTTCTCATTGTCATTTGTTTGTCCTGAAAGTTTGAAGTTTGATTGTTAACACTTTCCATACTCTCTGCGTCCGTACTGGAGATTTGAATAACTTAGAGTCATAGAGTCATAGAGATGTACAGCATGGAAACAGACCCTTCGGTCCAACCTGCCCATGCCGACCAGGTATCCCAATCCTATCTAGTCCCACCTGCCAGCACCTGGCCCATGTCTCTCCAAACCCTTCCTATTCATATATCCATCCAACCGCCTCCTAAATGTTGCAATTGTACCAGCCTCCACCACTACGTCTGGCAGCTCACTCCATACACTCACCACCTTCTGCGTGAAAAAGTTGCCCTTAGGTCTCTTTCATACCTTTCCCCTCTCAAATTAAACCTATGCCCTCTTGTTCTGGAATCCCTGACCCGAGGGAAAAGACTTTGTCTTTTTTTCCTATCCATGCCTATCATAATTTTGTAACCCTCGATAAGATCATCCCTCAGCCTCCGACACTCCTGGGAAAACAGTCCCAGCCTGTTCAGCATCTCCCTGTAGCTCAAATCCTTCAACTGTGGCAACATACTTGTAAATCTTTTCTGAGCCAGTTCAAGTTTCGCAACATCTTTCTGATGCGAAGGAGACCAGAATTGCATGCAATATTCCAACAGTGGCCTAAACAATGTTGTGTACAGCTACAACATGACTTCCCAACTCCTGTACTCAATACTCTGACCAATAAAGGAAAGCATACCAAACGCCTTCTTCTTGAGTTCTGCAGTCTTAACCCCTCTTTAAATTCGGGTTTTATAATTTTCCCTTTACCTGACACCACCCCACCCCATTTAGCTTAAAGTCCAGTCTACAGCCCATAGGTATGCGATTTGCTTGGACTCTGGTCCCAACACGGTTCCGATGAAAACCGTCCGATCGGAACAGTGCCCTCCTTCCCCAGTCCTGGTGTCAATGTCCCATGATACAACCCCATTTCTCCCACACCAAACTTTGAGCAACGCATTTTCCTGCTGACCCTGTGCTAATTAACTCATGGCTCAGGCCGTTATACAGAGATTATTTTCTTTTTGATTCTGCTTTTTTGTAATTTAGCTCCGAGCTCTTCGTATCCCTCAGCAGAAGCTGTGACCTAGTTTTATCTCTGTCGTTGGTACCTACACAGACCACAACCAATGGATCTTTACCCTCCCACTCCAAGTAACTTTGCAGCCCAGATCAGATATCCCTTACCCAAACAACAGAAGGTAACGTAACTTTCAGGACTCTCAATACCAGTCACAGAGAACATTGTCTATGCCGCGAACAATACTATCCCCAATTACAATAATATTTCTCTTCTCTTCCCCTACTTGAAAGCTTCCCTCAACTCGGTACTGAGGCCAATCAACTCATCCACCCTGCAATCCCCTTTCCCATTCACACAGGGAACAAGACTTTTGAACCTGTTCGAGACGGACAGGGGCTGTGGATCCTGCAACTCTACCTCCTGGATTCCTCTATCTGCCTCACTCATAGCCAAATCCTCCACTTTCTAACCACTGGCTGAATTTGAGACGGTTGTTTTAAGGAGTGTAACTGTCTCTTGAATCACAGCATCCAGGGAACTCTCCCCCTCCCTGGTGCCTCGCAATGTTTGAAGCTCAAACTCCAGCTCATCGACTCAGAACCAGAGTTCTGCTTGCAGGCAACATTTACTCCAGACATGGTCACTGGGATCCACAGTGGGCTCCACCACTCCCATATCATGGAGAGACAATACATCACCCGACCCTCCATCCTTACTTTATTTAACTACTATTGAATTGCTCCTTTATAATTTTTAGTTGTTTTTGTACATCTGCTTATGCAAGTTGTAACCAATAAACTAACATGATTCAATTTAACACAGATTCAAATTTAACACACTCCCTATTTGCAAATCAGATCACATCCTCCCTTTGTCAAACCTGCTCATTATCTTCTGAAAGAATTCTGACAGACTTGTCAGCGGGACCACTCCTTGATGAAGCCATTCTGACTCAGCCCTATTTTACCATGCACCTCCAAGTACTCTGCAATCTCATTGCTAGCAATGCACTCTAAATCTCTAATAACGACCGATGCAAGGCTAAACTGCCCTATGATTTCCTGTATTTTGCCTTTCTTCCTTCTGACACAGAGATTTTACATTATCCGTTTTCCAGTTCTCTGAGAATCTGTCTGATGATAGTTATTCCTGAACAGTCACGACCAATGGTTTCACAATCTCCTCCGCTAATTCCTTCAGAACTTTGGTTGTTATCCGTCCATTCTGTGTGATTTATCCATTTTCAAACATTGTAGCTTCCCCATTACCTCCTCCACAGCGATCACTAACCCCATCCCGCACCCTTGACTCGCTTGTAGTTCTGTAATGTTCCTCGTGTCTACCATTGTGAAGATTGATGGAAAGTACCTATTCAGTTCATTCTCCAATTCTTTGTTCTCTATGTCTCTGCAGCCAGCCTCAATTTCTCGTTCTCCAATGTTCACTCTCCCCATTTACATATCTTAACAAAACTCCTGCAATTTCCCTTTCTAAAGCGAGCTAGCTTACCTGTTCACCACTTTATTGCTTCTTAAATTGTCCTCTGCTGTTGTATAAAGGCTTCGCAATCTTAGACAGGCTGAGTGAGAGCATTCCAGTTAACTGACTGTCAAAAATGTACTAATGTAACTATACTAATCCTATTGTCCATCATTGGGTAGCGTGGAGACACAACACTGCTGCCTCACTGTGCCAGGGACTCGGGTTCAATTCCAATCCCTGGACCCTGTCTTTGTGACATTTTCACAACCTCCCCGTGTCTGCACTGGGAGAATTAACTTTTTCTCTCTCCGCAGTATGTTACTGTTTGTTTCAGGTTTCTGTAATCTACAGTATATTTGCTTGTGTTTGATGGAGAATTGCTGCACATATGACGGGTTTATCGTAAAATGGCTCTGGTGCTCGGGCTCCCCGAATGCTTGGGAATCTTGCTCAGTTACTTACGTGAGTGCAAGTCTTGATTTCCTACTCTGTCTCTCTCAACCCCTGAGTCCATCCGTCACTGCATGCAGCCTTTCATCGGGCCACCCCGGGATTCCCCACACCCCATCACCTGGCACTGGATGCTCCCTACGCAGGGAGTGCACAAAGACACTGGGCACTTTCTGACCCGCCAGGGAATCCGGGTAAAGACCCTAGAATTAAAAGGAACAGAATAGCTGAAATCCAATTCAACAACAAAGCAGAGTAAACAGGTTGAATGGCACCCATCAGTCCTGACATTTTCTGGTCTTTTGGACTAACTTCTCTTTCTCCCCGTCCATCAACAAATAGATGCTCCATATGTATACCTGGTCACACAGGTTCGATGGAGATGATAGATATCAGATCCTATGGTCATTGCGACTGATTCATTGGGTTCCACTTTCCTAGTTAATGAGGTCACACTTAAGTTTTTATTGTCAGGTCTATCCATTTTAAAGTAAAGGTCTTGCCGGAGTTGTGCTGAAAGGGTACTTGAATGTTGGAGAGACTAGATTATGCCACGTGCCAGTGAGGTTAGGAATAGGAAGGTAGTACAGTTAAAAACATAGCCTAAGAGCTGGTTGGGTAGGCAACCCTTCCAATATGTGGATCATTGGGATTCCCAAGGTCGGTAAGATATACACAAGAAGGACGGGATGCATTTGAACCGGCAGCAATCTCCGATATGTGGGTCATTGGGAATCCTGGGGCAGTATGAAATACACAAGATGGACGGGATGGACGTGAACTGGCAGCAATCTCCTGGCAGGCAGGTTTGCTATTGTCACTCAGGAGGGTTTGAACTAGTGTGGTGGTGGGGGGAAGGGGGTGAGCCAGAGCAGTACGTCCACAAGCACAGTGACTGAAGAGCAGTTGGAGACTAATCTCAGTACAGCTAAGACCAACAGCAAACTGGCAGGTGGGAGTGAACACAATGGGGCTGGCAGTCTGATGTATGCTGATTTTAATGTGAGCAGTATGACAGGCAAGACAGATGAGCTTGGAGCTTGCAGCTTGAATGAGTATATATAACTACGATAGAAATATTACAGAGATTTGATTTAGAGAGGGATCAGAAATCAATCAATCCAATGGGTCCAGAGTGAGTTGAAGAATGTGCAGAGAGAGACTGCAGACGGTTGTTTGAAGCAAGATAATTATCCAGCAGTTCATTCGAATTGGACAATGTGTGATGTAATGTACAGATTTAAGGAACAAGGAAGGAAACTGAAATTGTCTGTATACAATATTTTCTGCTTTACTGACAGTCTTCTGTAATCTCCTGTTGCCAGAGAATAGACGAGGAGAATTTACATCAGGGAAACCCAAAGCAAATATCAGGTCAGGATCTGATGGAGTTGGACTGAAGTTTATTTATTTCAATGCAAGAATTATTACGAGTAAGACCGATGAAATGAAAGCCTGAATCCATACATGTGACTATGAATTTGCGGCTTTACAGAGACCTGGTTGACAGAGGGAAAGGACTGGCCGTTCAAAGTTCCAGGGTTTCATTGTTTTAGATGAGGTAGAGAGGAAGGTAAAAGAGGTGGACGAGTTGTTTTGCTAACCAGGGAGAATGCTATATCTGCACTTGAAGAGGACATACAGGAGGGATCATCCACTGCAGCAATATGGGTAAAGCTCAAAAATAAGATGGATGCCAGAACTGCGTTACTATAATCCCTCCAACAGCCACGGAGGGATTGAGGAACAAATATGTACGTAGATTAAGGAAAGGTGCATTAAAAACAGCGTGGTCACAGTGAGTGAGTTTAACATCCCCAATAATGACTGGGAGTCCCTTGGAGCAAGAGGCTAAGACGGGGCAGAATTTGTTAACTGAAACAGTATGTGGATAGTCTAACGAGAGGAAGAGCCATACTGGACCTCGTATTGGCTAATGAGTCTGGCCACGTGACTGACGTTTCAGTGGCATATACTTTTAGAAAGAGTGATCACAGCTCCTTCAGATTTGATGATTTGGAGATGCCGGTGTTGGACTGGGGTGTACAAAGTTGAAAATCACATAACACCAGGTTATAGTTCAACAGGTTGAATTGGAAGGACACGAGCTTTCGGAGCGACGCTCCTTCATCAGGTGATAGTGGAGGGCTCAATCATAACACAAAATTTATCGCAAAAATTTACAGTGTGATGTCACTGAAAGTATACATTGAAAAATTGATTGTCTGTTAAACCTTTCATCTGCTAGAATACAGTGATAGTTTCACTTCTTTCATGTGTAAATCACAAAAACGTTTCTTTACAAAGCTGCATTCTCGGGTTGGCTGTTAACAATGGTGATAGCTAGACAATATGTTGAAGGTGATGGCCCCCTGTGTTCTCTGTCTATGCCTTAATGCCTAGATTGATTCTAATCTAAAAAGTGAGATAACGGAGTTTTACATAAATTCATGCAGTTTTTGAGCTCAGAGTTCTACATGAATGCATGCAGTTTTTCAGCAAAGTACAATGTTACCCTGCAGGTACAAATTCACCCCACAAAATATATGTGTGCCTATGGGTCTTTGTCTGTGTATATGTGTGTGTCTGTTTGTCTGGGTTGGGGGTTGTGAGTGTGAGAAAGTGTATGTGTGTGTAGTGAGTGCAGAGTGCCTTAAGTCTGTGAGGGGGTGCATGTGTGAGTGTGGGTGTGTGCGTGCCTGTAAGGGTGTGTGTGGGTGTTTGTGTGCGCGTCTGTGTGTGTGTGTGTCCGTCTGTCCGTGTGTCCGTGTAGATGTGACCAGCAGGACCAGCTTGTCTCTCCAGGCACCTGAAGTCTTCATTGAGGGACAGAGAGCTTCAGAATTAATGGAGCACTGAAGGAGGCAATTTAGCCCATTGCACAACGACGAGCTCTCCAACATCACAATTTGAAAACAGAGAGAACAGAGTGTGTGTGTCTGTGTGTGTGTGCGCGTGAGAGAGAGAAAACTTAACAGAGAAAAAGGAAGTGAAGAGAGATTAAAGGAATGTAGATAAAACGGAGAGACAGAGTGAGTGAGAGTAATGGGAGTCAGACGAGTGTTAGATCAGAAGACAGCATGGGGCCGTACCATGTGAGCACTATGCTGTCATCCCAGATAATTTATCACGAATAATATCACAGAGCCGGGTTGATGACGGCTGAACAGGATCCATAAGAAGAATGGATTGGTTACAGGGAGATAGTGAATTAATTTAAATATTCTGGGCAAACATGAACTTGTCGTCCCTCTAGACACGGTGTGAGAGGAAGGGTGAGAGAATCTCAGTGCGGGGGATCACTGACTGGGGGGAAATCAGCATCTCAGCTGTGGGTCAAATACTGATTGATAAAGCTTGACCACCTCGTCCGTGGTTTTGTAATTCACATTTCAATTCGTATAGCTCCACATCGTAAGTGTATTTTAACAAACTTGTCTCTTTGTAGTTTTCATGTTTTGGTATGTGCAGAAATGTGTGTTTTTTGTCGCTGTATTTTGTGTTGAATAAACACACTTTATTACTGAGGAAAGGAACTGTTCCGATGGGACAATCTTCGTCTGAACCGTGCTGGGACCAGAGTCCGAGGCTGTAGACAGAGCTTTAAACTAATTAGGAGTGTGTGTGAGTGCGGGGTGGGGGTCCCGTTATAGGTTTTAATTAGAAAAGAGGAGGTAAGAGTACAGAGCTCGGGAGAGGTTATTAAAATCTCCAGCACATACGCAAATAGGACAGAGTGTATGGAAAGTGTAAGCAATCATACATCAAGCACACTGTTCAAACAAATGACAATGAGAAGAGGAACCGTTAATACAAGATTGAAGGGGGTCTATCTGAATGCATACAGCATAAGGAATAGGGTGAATGAGCTTGTGCCACAGATTGAAATTGGTAGGTATGATTTTATGGGCATCACAGAGAAGTGGCTGCAAGGGGATCAGGATATTCAAGGACATATATCTTATCAAAAAGGTAGGTGGCAGAGGGAGTGGGTTTTCTTTATTAATAAGAAATGAAACTAAATCAATAGTAAGAAAAAAAGTAAGGTCAGATGGTGTAGAATATGCGTGGGTAGAATTGACAAACCAAAAGGAAAGACAACCACAGTTGGAGACTTGCACAGGCTTCCAAAGACTAGTCAGGAGCAGGGGCACAAGGTACACAAGGAGATAGAAGCGGTCTGTACGAAAGGCAAAGTTACAGTGATCATGTGGGGATTTCAATATGCAAGTGGAATGGGAAACCAGGTTGGTAGTGGGTCACAAGAAAAGAAATTTGATGAATGTCTACAGGATGGCTTTTTTGAGCATCATGTGGTGGAGCCCACTCGGGAACAGATGACACTGGATTTAATGACGTAGGCTAGATAAGGGAGCTTAAGATGAAGGTCAACTTCAGAAGCAGTGATGAGAACATGGTTGAATTTATTCTGCAATTTGAGAGAGAAGAAAGAATCAGAGTTAACAGTATTTCAGTGGAATAAAGGCAACTGGAGAGGCATAAGGGAGAAGCTGGGTAGAATTGACCGGGACAGGAGGCTAGCAGGAAAGGCAGGGGAACAGCAATGGCAGGAGATTCCAAGATTACTTCAGGAGACACTACAGAGATTCATGCTGAGTAATAGAGGCATGGTACAGGGAGGATGAGGCAACCAGGGCTGACAAGGGAAGTCAGGGATTGCATATAAGAAAAAAAGCAAGCATATAATGCGGTGAAGGGCAGGGGAAACAGAACAATTGGTCCAACAGAAGTCAAGAAAAAATAAATAAGGAGGGAGAAGATTAAATATGGGGCTAACCGAACCAGTAATACAAAGGAAACTGTAAGAGATTATTTAGATATATAAAGTGCAGAAGACAGGTAAAAGTGAATTTGGACCACTAGAAAATTATGCTGGAGAGACAATAGTTGGAAACAAAGAAATAGGTGAGGAACTTTGCATCAGTCTTCATGGTGGAAGACACGAGTAATTTCCCATGAATTGAAGAGAGTGAGAGGGCAGTCCTGAATACGGTGACCATCACCGAGAAGAACATGTTAGAAAACGTAATGGCCTGAATGTAGATAACTCACCTGGACCAGTTGGACTACACCACAACCTTGTAAACGAGATAGCGGAAGAGTTAGTGCAAGTGGAAGTGGTAATCTTTCAGGAATGACTAAAACCACGAAAGGACCAAGTGGCTGGATACTTGCAAACATGGCACCCCGTTTAATAGGGGATTTAGGCAGAACATGTAAAACTGCAGACTGATTAGTCTAACCTTGGTTGTGGGTAACATCATGGAACCCATCGTGTTGAACGGGATTTCTGAATACTTGGAGTTCTTTCGTAAAATAGGACAGAGTCAGCATGTTTAATCAAGGGGAGGTCATGCCTGACAAACTGGCTAGAATACTTTGAGGGAGAAATGAGCAGATTAGATCAAGGGGAACTGATAGATGTTATCCATCTGCACCTCAAGAATCCTGTGTCAAGATGCCATGCATGAGGCTTTTGAGAAAGATATGGGTCCATGGTTTTAGAGGCAAGGTGCTAGCATGGGTAGCTGTCTGACAGAAAGCGAAGAGTGGGGATCAAAGGGTTCTTGGAAAAGCGCAGCAGGCCAGGCAGCAGCCAAGGAACAGGAAATTCGACGTTTCGGGCATAAGCCCTTCATCAGGAATCTGGCATGAAGGGCTTATGAAGGGCTTCCTGAAGAAGGGCTTATGCCCAAAACGTCGAATTTGCAGTTCCCTGGATGCTGCCTGACCTACTGCGCTTTTTCCAGCAATACATTTTCAGCTCTGATACTCCAGCATCTGCAGACCTCATTTTCTCATCAAAGGGTTCTTCTCAGGGTGGCAGCCAGGGACAAGTGGTGTTCCACAAGACTCAGTGATGGGACCACAACTTTTCACTTTGTGCATTCATTATCTATACGCAGGAACTGAGGGCATTTTGTCTAAGCTTTCAAACAGTGCAAAGATAGATAGAGGGAGAGGTAGCATTGAAGAGGTGGTTCGGCTGCAGGAGGGTGCTCCAGCACATTTACTCAACTTCCCCCACCTCTCCCCTTGAACTCCACCCTTCCAATTACAACAAGTTAGAACCTCTCTGGTGCTCGCCCTCCAACCGAACAACCTCAGGATACAACGCATAATACTCCGCCATTTCTGCCATCAACAGTCAGACCCTACCACCAGAGATATGCTTCCTCACATTCCTATCATCAAACTGCTGAGACTATTCCCTCACAAACTCCCTCGTAAGGTCCACGCGGCCCCACCAAGCCACCTTCCACTCCCGGTACCTTCCCTGGCCATTGCAAGAGATATGAAAGCTGTGCATACACCTTTTCCCTCACCTTCACCCAAGGCCCCAGTGGATCCTTCCACATCAGGCAGAGAACATCCTGTGCATCCAGACACCACATCTAGTCTGTCCATTGCTCCTGGTCTCCACTACATTGGCGAGACAGGACGTCAACTTGCAGAACGATTCAGGGAACACTCTCGGACACCCAAACCCAAAAACTCCACTGCCGTATGGCAGAATACTTCAACTCTCCCTCCCGCTCTGCCAAGGTCTTGCAAATATTTGGCCTCCTGCACTGCAAGATTCTTGCCACCTGACGTCTGAAGGAAGAATGCATCATCCCCAGCCTTATGACCCTGCAAACACACGTTATCAAGGAGAATTTCACCAGTTTTCTCATCTCCCCTCCCTCCACCTTATCCCAGATCAAACCTTCCAACTCAGTACCGCACTCCTGAACTGTTATGCCTGTCCTTCTTCCTTCCCGACTGTTCACTCCACCTTCTACTCTGACCTATCACTGTCACCACCCACCTTCATCTAGGAGTCGCCTTCCAAGCTACCTTCCTCCCAGCGCCTGCCCCTCCTATTTATCTCTCTCTCCCGCTTCCGCTCACCCCACATTCCTGATGAAGACTTTATGCCTGAAACGTTGAATCTCCTGCTCCTCGGATGCTGCCTGACAGGCTGTGCTTTTCTATGAACACACTTTTTGACTCTGATCTCCAGCATCTGCGGTCCTCACTTTCACCTGCTGAAGGACTTTCACAGGGTTGGAGAGTGAGCAAAGAAGTGGCAGATGGAGTACAATGTGGGAAAGCATTTTGCTGGGATGAATAGAGGCATGGACTATTTTCTAAATAGCAAGCAAATTCAGAAATCTGAAGTGAAAAAAGGCTAGGGAGTTCTAGTCCAGGAGTCTTGAAAGGTAAAGTTGCAGGTTGTCAGTGGTTAGGCAGGCAGATACAATGATGGCATTTATTTCAAGAAGGCTTAAATATAAAAGCAGGGTTGTACTTCTAAGGCTCAACATGCTTTGGTCATGTTACATTTGGATTATTGTCGCAGTTTTGGGTCCCATATCTCAGGAAAGATGGACTGATCCTGGACCGTTTTCAGACGAGCTTGACGAGAATGGTGCCAGGAATGAAAAGCTTAACATATGAAGAATATTTGAGGGCTCTGGGTGTGTATTTGATAGAGTTCAGAAAGATGTTAGGAGGTCTAATTGAAACTTACCGAATACTAAATGACCTGGGACAGAGTGGATTTAGGAAGACATATCGAATGGTAGGAGAGACTAGTACCCGAGAGCACAGAGTAAAGATAAGACCTTTCAAACGGAGATAAAGTGAAACCTCTTCAGACAGAGAGTGGTGAATCTATGGAATTCACTGCTCCAGAGGGATTACGAATCCAGGCCATTGAGTATATTTAAGAGTGAGACAGATAGGTTCTTAACTGACAAGGGGATCAAGGGTTACAGGTAGAAAGCGGGAGAATGGGATTGAGAAGCTAAACAGCCATCATTGAATGGCGGAGCAGGCTCAATGGGACTAATGGCCAAATTTCAGCTCCAATGTCTTCTGATTGTATTGTTAATATTGGCTCTCCTCATTCCTCATTGGAGTTGTATCCTGGAATTTGATCTTCAAATGATTTATAAAGAGGAACATTTCAATACTGATGACTGGGAAATATCATGTTCCCTCCACCAGTCTCAGAACCCATGTCCCCAATATCATAATCACACTGCAATTGAAGTCCAGTGAATGGTACTTAATCACAGTTGATTGACATCGATAACATTAACAGCGTGACCCTCACCAGCCCTCTCTGATCCTCGAATAACCATCTGAATTGCATGTCACGTCATATTTTCTGTTAACATATACATGTCATTTTTCTTTTATCACTCATGTTGTCGTAGTCACATTTTCCTGTCAGATTATGGACTGGAAAAATTCTCTCCATATTTTACAGACATTCTAATCACTGATCAGTAGTTAAAGAATGAATGTTTCAATTTATAAATGGAGAAACTTGTTTATATTCTGACAACCATTTGACATTACTCCCGTATCCAAGGCAGATTGAATGATTACACGCATTCCATCGACCGTATCCAATATTTCTTCGCTCATGCCTAATTATAAACTTTCTTTTCAATTTTAATAAAATCAATATTAAATTGAAAGGGGTTATATGGAGCTATTTGTTCAGTGACTGTGATTAATGTCAATCTCCGTGGATCCTAATTATCCCAGTGGAGAGTTTCCATCGTTGAATGATAAATGGGCTCTTTTCAATTGTTATTCCATGGTATGAGTAGGAGAATCACCGACAGCACTAACAGGGATCAGCAGCTCGAAAGAGGGGGGGAGGAGAGGTCAGAATCTGAGAACATTAGACTGGAACGCGACAATAATGGTTCAAAATCTGTGGACCTTGGATTGGAATGTTCCAACAAGGGATCAGAATCTATGATCGGTAAACTGGAATGGTACAACAATGCATCAGAATCTGAGATCAACAGACTGGAATGGTTCAACAATGTATCAAGATCTGGGAATATTATACTGGAATATTACAATAACAGACAGGAGTTTATCCTTGGGACTTTACTATCTTTCTCGGCTTTGGATATCATTAGCATCACGGATCCATGATATCCTTTGGATTATTCAAGGTGGTTACTATCCCATCCTCGCTATAGTTGGTTTTCCTGGTAAGTCATTATATTTGGCTGCTAAACTGCGTTGAATTGAATTTCTGCCGTGATATATAAAATTTGGAAAGTGCAAGACAATGTCTTCAGTTTCAAACAAAAATTCATTTCATTATATCGATTATAACTATTAAACTACTATTTATAAATTACCCACTGATATACGAGAAGGAACCAGACTGTTCACAAACACCATAATCCATTTTGTCCTTCACAGGCTTACATCTCCATGTCCTCCCCACTCACTAATCCTGCCCAATACCACCATCATGATATCCCAGTTTCGTCCAGAGTCTCAGTTTAACATCTGAATAAACCATTTGTGCCTTTGTTCAATCCGAATGCAACAGTTCCACGTTCCTTCTAACCACATGTCTGTCACTAAATAATTGCTCTTGAGAATGTTTAACTTGTTCTCTGCACATACGGGAAGACAGTTTATGGTGGTCAAGCCAGTGACTCATAGTTTAGAGCCACAGAATAATGGTCTGTTGATATCTCATGAAGGAAATTGGGGGGTTTAAAAGCAACCATTATCATTTGCTATAAAAATCAATCTGCTTGCCTCAAGACCTTGAGGGAAGTCAATGTGTCATGCTTCCCTCGTCAGGTTTCCATGTGACTTATGTGATGAACACGTGGGTGAACTGTACCTTTGAGAAAATTAAAAGCCAGCAATAACTACCTGACAGCATAAGTGTTCTGAAAAATAGATATAATGTAACATTTGGTTGAATAACCCGATTAGCTCATTGTCTCAAAACAAAAACAAATTCAGCAAAACATCTTAAATTATACCCGAAAATACCCACCTCCAACCAAGTTTGAATTTATTATATTGTCAATCTTAAAAGCCAATGATACAATCCCCAATATTTTGGCAGAACAAGATCATGGAAAATTGAACAGTTGAGCGGAGAACTGCCAAGCTACCAGCATGCAAATTCTGCCTGAATAATAGCTCTCCATTAGGTAGTTCTAATGATTAGTAACTGTTGAAGCAGCGTCCCTAAGAAGAAAATAAGACAGGAAAATGGAGAAGAACCGAAAGCTTCCTGGTTTTGAGATAAGAAGTTTTGTTTTGTAAATCTTAATTAGGAGTCTTATCAGCCTAGTATTGTGGAGGGGAAAGGTAAAAGACAGGTTAGAGGAAGAAGTTGTAAATAGTCATTCGTTTATTATTAACGAATAAAGTTGTTAATTTTTACTTTCAATAGATTTGGACTCGAGAATGATCACAAATCCCTGCATGGGATAAATCTTTCCTCTGTTGCTGGTTTTAATTAAGCAGGAAGATTTATCCTGCGTCATAACACTACAAACCCACAGCTATGCGTTTTACTCTGGAACAGCTGAACCAGCCATTCAGTTCAAGATCTGCATGACATGATGTCCTCACCAAGGCAGCATACATCCTGTGAGAGAAGAAAAACGTAAAGATAGCTCCCTTTCTCTGCCTGTTTTATATATTGCTACATCTTATTTCCATTCAGGTACGTGATCATCCCCTATTTTAGGTGTATTCAATTTCATTAAAATTCTCCCTGACAGTGATGCACAGCTCAATAGGTATCTCTGGTGCTGCTTTATTGATGCTGACGTACAGATGTAAGGAATATATGAATTCCATGTCAGTCATAGTGCATAGAGAAGGAATGGCTTTTTGTGGCACAGGAAATAATTGTCGATGTCTACGTGAGAGAAAATATGTTTTGTGATCATCCCCGAGAGTGTTGTTGAGGCAGTATTGGGGTACTGTGGATAGACTTTCTCTTACGTTTCACCAGACTAACCTCTGGGATGATGACACCATGAAGAGTGAGTGAAGCTCAGTGAGAGAATAAGAGGTGATTGCATTGAACCTTAAAGGTGATGGACAATCACTCATGATGTACTTAACAGACACTGATACGGTGATAAGTTCCATGGCTTTTTTCACTCAGATTACATGATTCTCGATAGTTTAAGAGCCTCAACCCAACCACCCCCACTCCCTATTTCGACTGAGACAGAGGGAAAGATAGGAGAGAGCGAGAGAGAGAGAGAGGTTCCGGCTTTAAAATAAACGCTCCCAATATTAATACAGTTCAATTGGTGCATGATCCTGCAATGAACGTCATGTGTTCCATAATCTCGACAGCAGCAACAATATTTTAAATTATAAAGAGTTAACTCTTTCCAGCAGTGTAGAGAGAAGGAAAGTCTTTTTTATGCTGCAGGCATAAACAGAGATGTCTAAGAGGAAAAATAGTTTTTGTGATCATTGCTGTGAGCGTTGTTGAGGCAGTATTTGGGATATTGTGGACAGACATTCTCTTCTTTATAAGGAATGATCGCCTTGCCACAGAGAGAGTACAATGGAGTTTGACCAGCCTAATCCCTGGGATTATGGTACCATGAGGAGACAGTGAAGATTAATCTCTGGCGTTGTGAGAGAATGAGACGCGATTGCATTGAAACTTGAGGGGGAAGGACAGTCACTCACGATGTTCTAAATAGACACTGATATGGTGAAAAATTCCATGACTTCTTTTCTACTCGGGTTACATGATTGTCGGTAGTTTAAGAGCCTCTGATAATATTCCCTTCACTCGACACGCAATACCCATGTCGCATGAAAGAGACAGAGCGCCAGCCTTTGAATAAACACTCCCCACATTAATACAGTGCATTTGGTGAATGGTCCTACACTGAGAGTCTCTTTATCCGCAATCCCTACAGCAGCCACAATACCTTCATGCTAAAACAGTTAACTATTCCCACCAGATTCTGACCTCCATGGAGAACATGGGTGTGTCTTCTCGGAGATGGAAATGCCTCCTTGAGATTTGGCACAAATCATTTGGCTTCACTCCCCACTGCCAGCAAAGCTTGTTAAAGCAGCACACATTCTACAAACAATGGAAACATGATTAACGCCATGGAGCCCTCTATCGGTACAGTCTTGCTTTCATTATTTTGTCATGTTAGAATGTCAATGACCCCCTCCTGTTTCTGTATAACTGTCTCATGGGGACGCATAGCCTCCTCCTGGTCTCCTTGAGCAGGTTTAAGTGTCTGATTGGGCTCTGCCTGTTCCAGTTTAACAGCTTGATGCACTGAACAGACCACTCTTCTTCCTGTCCAACAGGCAAGAGTATTGAACGTGCTGTCACTCTTCCTGTTCCTGAATGCTAGCTCATACCCGTGTGCAACCAGCTTGAGATGCTGAGTGAGCTCCTCTTTTAACTGTGGAAATGTGCAGTGTCTGGTCGTGCTGTTACATAAACGTTACCGACACTTCAACAGCACAAACCGGAATGTTGTCCGGGTCTTGCTGCACATGGACACAGAATAGTTCAGGAACTGATGGGGGACAAAATGTTCTGAACATTCTGTGATCTTCAGTCATCATACCTACTTTAGATCTTATGACGGGAAAATACATTGATGGAGCAGCTGAAGATGTTTGTGCTGAGGAGGCTAACCTGAGGATCTTCTGCAGAGATGTCTTGGGACTGAGAGGATTGTTGGCGACTGACCCCAAATCTCTTCATTTCTGTTCTGAAAGACCCCGTCCAGTGGGAAGGTTACACCTGATTCCCATTCAGCTCTAATAAGTAGGTGGTCCCGATGCCATCCTCAGTCAAATACTGCCTTGGTATCAAAGCCATTCACTCTTTCCTGAGACCCTGTGTTCACCTCGTGTTCATAACTATGGTGACAATATATTTATAGGGAGTGCTTTCCTCTCACAGAAGGTAATCACTGTTGGAAATTATCTGGGCTAGAGAACTAGGGGAGCTACATCACTGAAAGCATTTAAGGCGAGGTAGATGGATTTTTGACCTGTCAGAGATCTAAGGGGTGAGGAATTGGGCATTCAAGAAGAGTTACGGTCAACAGTAGATCAGCCATGATGTTATGCAAAGGCTTGATATTCCGAATTACCTGATCCTGTTCCTTTTGTCCTCATATTCAGTAATTATAAAGTTAATGGTTGTAATTTTCTTGAACGTTCTTTTATTGAACGTTGCAATCTGAGAGAGTAAAGTATTTTGCGAGTCATGTCTGGTTGAGGTATGGGGACTGTATTCACAGTGAGTCTGGGTCTATAATATGAGCAACAATTGAACCACAAGTTGCAGAGAGGAAACACTCTGTAATGAGACCAGAGGCGTCTTTCGAACCAAATAACATTTTCCAATGGACACCAAATCATGTGTGACAGTCTTGAGGGACTGAATGAAATCTTGTGTTACTGTGGACCAGGTATGTGGAGCAAGCGGCCTCCATCTGCTCTTTGCAGGAGCTATGAGGGGTTGAATAAAATATAGCAACACAGGACTGAACAGCAGGAATGGACAATTAGATACATTGTCACTGCTCCATGTGCTTTTGGTCTCAGCAGCACGTTTCTGTCTCTATAATATTTTACTACATAACAAAAACTACTTCGAATAAATGCAAACATCCAGGCACCACAATCCTCTGGGGAAGGGAATTTCCGCTTGAACAACCCTTTGAGAATTTCTCAATTGTGTTCCAACAAATGTTGGAGGGTCACTATGTCATTTTCCAGTCCCACTCCTCCACTGGTTATTCCCATCTTAAATGCAGCCAATTTAGTGAGAGGGTCAATGATTTCGGTCTCAGAAAAGACCATTTTCTAAAAAAAAATGTGAGACACTGAAAGTTGAACTCATAACAAATGGTATAATGATTGAGTCCAAATGTTATTCTGCCTTTGAAGTTATTCTGCTCACACAAGCTACTGGTAGTGAGATTTCTTTCGGGGACAGTGAGATTTGGCTGAATTCCCTTCTTTTCAGGCAGTAAAGAGATTTGCAATCCTTCATAAGTGGTAAAGATGACACAAGGAGTTTATTGTCTCACACTTTGCTATCGGGCGGAACAAAGTAAGAGAGAGGGATCTATCGGCTGCTCCTTATCAGGCAGGGAACATTTTTCTCCCTCTCTGTGTTGGAACATACAATTTTGTCAACTGAACACCAAACTGGGCCATGTGCAATCTCCTGGAACATTCTCTGGAAAACCTGATGATGGATTATATGCAGGTGCGTCATTGCTCTTGTTGTACACAATTCCTTCCAATCGCAAAAAAAAATCCCTCTTTATAATTTGAAGACATGCTTACATGTGTCTGTGTAATTTGTAAATATTAGTAATGTCTTCATAGAATGTGTGTTAATATCAATGCATCTTTTTCTTAAAGTTTATTCTCTAGCTTTAGTCTTCCTGACAGGAGATAATATGCATCCAGTTGATACACTTTTCAGAAAGTCATGGATGGTTCAATACTATTTCTCAGCTAAGATCAAAACTGATAATCCCCCATAACAAAAGGTCGGCAGTCCAGGAATGAGTAAAGGGATATCTCTTTGAAAATCTTCGAAAATAATTATATATTTTCATTTTAGTTTAGGGGATCAATCCTGCACACAATACATCAAATGTGGTCTCAGCAATGCCCTGTAAAGATGCAGTAAAACATTCCTGCGATTAAGCCTGATACATTTTGCCAAAAAACAGCATCATTCCACTTACCTTCCAAATCACTTGCTGCATCTGACTTCATATGATTCACGTCGCAAGAACATGGAAACCTCCTGTATCACAGAGTTCTGCAATCTCTCTCCATTTAAATTGTTTTCATGCCAAAATAGAAAACTTACCTTAAGTTATTTCTGCTGAGGGTTTGCTCACTAACCTTCCCTGCCTGAATCACATTGCAGACTCACCACCTCCATTTGACGACATATTGAATTACCATCTTGGTGTACGAGCTAATTGAGCTCCAAGCTATTCCCTCCCCTTCCTCCGAATCTTTGATACAGATTATTGATCATTGATGGCCGCACAGTGATTTCTGAGGTACTTCATCAGTTACCCCTTTGCAGCCTGAAAATAACCATTTACCTCTACTCTTTATTTCCTGTTAGCGACAGCTTCCCTGTTCCTGTGCAGCGGCTCAGGTGGGTTGAATGGCCTCCTCCTGGATTGTGTAGTGTACTGAATGAGCTGAATTACTTCATTCTATATTCCTGTGTAATTCCTTAGGGGGGCAGAATGGTCTCCTCCTGTGTGATTGTAATGATCCTGTCTGACTGAATGGAGTGGTCCCCAACTCTGTTACAGCCTCGACGGTGGATTGAGGAAAAAACACATGGGGTAGGGACAGCAGTATATCTATGAAAGAGCCTGGCGGAGTGGTTTGAGGGAACAACACATGCGATAGGGGCAGTGGTTGTCCATTCGGCTGCATCATTCAGAATGTTCATGGCTGATCCAAGTGTGTCTGACCATCCGTTTCCTCTCTGTTCCCAATAAACACTGACCCTTATGTCGAGTAAAGATGAGTCGAGCTCAGCCTTGAATATCTTCAATAACCGAGTCTTCCCTGATCCCTGAGGATGAGGACACCACAGGTAGCACAACACTAAAGTGAAATGGACGTCCTTATTTCATTGTGGGACTGTTATTTTAAAACTGTGTTAACTGAATATCAAATCACCACCTCTTTTCAGACATAAGAACAGAATAATTAGGAATAATTAGGAACATAAACCATTCCGGACTCCAGACCTATCCCACATTCCCACTGACCCTTTCCAATCAAATATGTATCGCACCCAACCTCTGCTGCTGTCTCAGGAAGAGAATGCCTGATAGCATAATACCGCAGGAGCATTAAGGAAATGAGCGTATTGAGGCCATTCAGCCTATCGAGTCGGAAATTCCATCCAATTCCGTCCATTCTTCTGCCTTCTCCCTAGAATCCTTGATCCCCTTACAAATCAAAAACGTCGATTTGTGTCTTAATGACACTAGTGTCTGTGCCTCTGTGTATCTGAATGTGAGTAAGTGTTTTTGCGTGTGTCTGTGTGTGTGTGTCTGTGCCTCTGTTTGTTTGTTTTTGTATGTGTATGTGTGTGCCTGTGTGTACGTGAGTGTATCCATGTGCTTGTTATCTGTGTGTTTGCGGGTCTACATCTGTCTGTCTGTGTGTCAGCCTGTGTTTCTATCTGTATTTATGTCGATTTGTATGTGACTGTATATTCATTTGTGTGTTGATACGTGTATGTATACCTATTTCCTTGTAAGTATTGTTTGTGTTCGTCTGTGTATTTCTGTGTCTGCGTCTCTGTGCAGTGAGGTATATGTGTTTTTTTTTCGAAAGTGAAAGGACTGTTGTTGGAACTGCCAATGGGTTTAAACTGAGAATTGTCTTTCACTGTACATTGCTCCTTAACTGGTCAGTAGGACGTGGATGTTTCAGATTCTCCACAAGAGGCGTCCTGGTCCTCTCCAGCTCTTTAAGAGTCCTCCCCACATGTCGGGGTGAGGGGAGTGAGGGAACGGATATCGAGCACTCCACTACCCGGCTAGGTCCTTTCTATCTCCTGGAATGGGAGAAAGGGATGGAGGGAGAGTGGGAATGGGTGACCCGGCTGTATGTGCTGGTGTAGGTGGGGGGAGATGTCAGGTGTCTGGAATGAGTCAGTCGACAGTTTTGAATCCATATGGTATTATTAGTTGCTGAATTCAATAGTGAGAGTGGTAGTGACTGAGCCTTATTTGGAGACAGAGTGCGAACCTTGTTTGGGGTTAGCTGCTATAACAGATATACAGTGAGTGTGAGGGAGCAGAGAGTACATGGTAACTCTTATCCTAACAGAGCAAGGAGGATATTGTTGCTTCTCCAGTTGTGTGGGACATTTCTTCAGATCATCTCAGCGTCGAGGTGAGCCTCCCTGAATGTCTTGTCCAGGTCTATCACTAATAATGACACAGACCTACCCCTCAGGTTCCACAGAATCAGTTTAGATAGAGTTTACAGATCGCAAGGAAAACCAAATATAGATGTGTTATATATCGTAATCAAAACCGTAGCAGAAAATCTGAGCATCATATGCTCTGGAAATTAGATAGTCAAGTATTGTGTATACCGCAGTCTTATTGAATGGTCTCAAGTTGTATCTAAACTGCGTTAACTGTGACAGCGGAAGCTGTGAAAAATAAGTTTCGTAAGTGTATATGAGGTGGGTTGAAGATTATGTTGTGAAGCAAACTAAAGAACAGGTTATTTCGGATTTGATGTTGTGTGGTTAGAAGGACGAATTATTAACCTTGTTGTGAAGCAGCTTTTAAGGAAAAATGGCATTTATAAGGTACATTTTACAAGGTGTCTGCATACAATATGGAATGCTTGAATATTGTTGTCGAACATCATGGAAGACTGGAGGCTAGAATGTCAAGATATCTACAGTGAGTTTGGAAAGTACAATGTAGCATTCAGTGTGAGACAAGCAATGGTTGTTAGAGTCATAGAGTCCGACAGCACAGAGACAGGCCCTTCGGCCCAAACTGGTCCATTCCGACCAAAATGTTCATCCACGCTAACCCCATTTCCCTGCCATTGTCCCGTATCCTTCTAATCTTTACTATCCATGTATTTGTTCACATGCCTTTTAAATGTTGCTAATGTATCCTCCTCAACCACTTCTCATTCCATACGCGTAACAGCCCTGAGTGAAAAAGTTGTTCCACATGTTCCCTTTTATTCTGTCCCCTCTGACCTTAAACTGATGCCCTCTAGTCTGTGATTGCCCAACCCTGGGAAAAAAGACTGGGTGCATTCACTCTATCCATGCCTGTCATGATCATATAGACTTCAATATGATCCTCCCTCAGTCTCACACACACAAAAGTAAAACGTCCTGGCTTGTCCAACCTCTTTCTGTATCTCAGACCAATGAGACCTTGGCAATATCCTTGTAATTTTTTTTCTGCACTCTTTCCAGTTTAATAACATCCTTCCTTTAGCAAAGTGATCAAAACTGAACATAACACTACCAATATGGCCTCACCAGCATCCTGTATAACTGCAATGTAACTCCCTATTTTCGATACTCAGTGATATAAACCGATTAAGGCCAGTGTGCCAAAAGCTTGATTCACTGTCTACCTCTGAATCAACTTTTAGAGAACCGTGCACCCGAATTCCAAGGTCCCTCTGTTCCCCTACAGTCCATAGGACCCAACCATTCACCATGAAACTCCAACCTTGATTTGACTTTCTAAAATGCAAGAACTTACACTGATCTATATTAAAATCCATTTGCCATTTGTCAGCCCACCTTCTCCAGCTGATCAAAGTACTGCTGTAATTTCTGAAATTTCTGATAACCTTCCTCACTCTCCATGATGCTGTCTGCAGTAGTACCGCCTTCAAACTTACAAATCATGCCTGTACATTCTCATGTAAATCATAGATATATGTAATATGTAGTGGTCCCAGCTTCAACCCCTGAGGAATTCCACTGTTCACAGGCCTCCAGTCTGACCAGCATGTTTCCAATATTAATCTCTGCTTCCTACCATCAAGGCAATTTTGTACCTAATTTGCCAGCTCCCCCTCAATTCCATGCGATCTAACCTTCCAGAGCGGCATACCATGTGGTACCTTATTGAAGACCTTACTGGAATCCCTCTGGACAACGTATACCACCCGGACCTCCTCAAAGTTGCTGGTCACTTTGTCAAAGAACTCCAACAAAATTGTGAGTCATGATCTCCCTTGCACAAACTCCTGTGCTGAATTTGATGTAGGGCTTTTGCCCGGAACATCGATTTTCCTGTTCCTCGGATGCTGCCTGACCTACTCTGCTTTTCCAGCACCATTCTAATCTTACTCTGAATCACACCCAGTCTTTCCAATCGCATATATATCCAATCTCTCCGAATCTTCTAAAGTTACCTACCAACTAGGTTTTAGGATTACTGGTCTTTAGTTCCCAGGTTTATCTTTGTAGCATTTCTTGAATACGGGCTCAGCATTTGCTCTACTCCAGTCGTCCAAGACCTCACTCTTTGGCCAGCGATGATAAAAAAAAAGAGCCAAGCAGTGTTTCCGCAATTACTTCCCTATCCTCCTATTCTCCTGCGGTGTTCCTGAATATAACTGGGCAGGACCAGGAGTTTTTAGAAATACTGCAAAGTCTGAAACATACATCTATTTATTTCAGGTACAAACACCAAAGAGTGAGAAAGTGACTCAATGATAGTTAACATAACAAATGAGAAAATATGTTAATCAGAGAATTCCAGCTATTGTGAAAACCTGAGAATTCTCAGAAGTTAACGATCCAAAAAAGGAAGGCCATGAACCTGAAAAGGAAATCAAAAAGAGAACATACCTGCTAACAAACAGGAACACAAAGACTGCATCAATCTGCGCTCTATATTTCAAAGGAAACAAAATAAAAGCAAGGTCAAACGTGGAAATTTGTAAGCGGGAGAGGAGCGGTCATTGTGGAGAACAGGGAAATGACAAAGTAAACAACCAGTTACTTTGCATCTGCCTTCATGGAGGAAGATCCAGTAAATCACGTAATACCAGGTGATCATATCGGACTCCTGGAGCGAAAGACATAAAGTCAATTCATATCAGTAACAAGGTAGTACTTGAACATGGAGCTGGATTGAGCATTGCTAAGACTGACGACACAGATGTACTTCCTATCAAAATGTCAGAAATAAATCACCAATAGTAGTATTAATTGCACTGTCGATGACTGTGGTTTATTTTCCTGCACATTCTGCGAAGATCGGAAACCATTGTGGATAAACGTGAAACAAGCGCTATAGATGAATGGAAGGGATCCAAACAGCTGCAAAGGGAAAATGACATAGTGTGGAGAACTGCAGAACAGTTAACTTGACATTTGTAGGGAAACTGTTGGAATCTATTACACAGCATGACATTTTTGCTATTTAGAAATTAACAGCAACAATGGGGAGAATCAGCATGCATTTCTGATAGAGAAATCATACTTGATAAACTTCGGGATAGTTTGAAGTTGTTTCTTACAGCATAGATAATGGGGAAACAATAGAAGTGGCATATATTGGATTTTCGGAAGGGTTGCTATAAGATCTCAGTGAGATCGTAAATGCAATGAATGTGAAGGGATTTGGAGGAATATTTGTAAGTGGAAAGTTAAAGTGTTGTTCGCCTCCATTGAAGAGAGTAAGAACATTGAGGTAAAGACATGTTGAAGCAGTTTCACAGAGTGTTGGTGGGACTGTACCGAATCTCAGAAAGAATATACTGACCACAAATGAAGTGCAATGGACATTCTCCAGATTAATCCCTCAGATGGTGAGATTGCCTGATGAGGAAACTCGGCCTGCGTTCTCTTGAGTTTCAAAGAATGAGAGGTGGGTCACAGTGAAATTTAGAAAATTCACAAAACATATGACAAGTTGGAAATTAACAGAACGCTTCCCTCGCTGTCTATTCCACATTCAAGGCAAATAATGGCAGGATCTAGGACAGGCCAGTTAAGACTGCAATAAGGAGAAAATTGTTCACTTGGAGGGGACTAACTAACACAGAGGCATGGAAACATACTGGCAGGCAAGATTAGTGAGAATCTCCAGATATTCTACAAGTGTCTCCAGTAGAACAGAATAACCAGGGAACAGGTAGGACTCATTG
Source organism: Hemiscyllium ocellatum (assembly GCF_020745735.1). Taxonomy (NCBI): domain Eukaryota; kingdom Metazoa; phylum Chordata; class Chondrichthyes; order Orectolobiformes; family Hemiscylliidae; genus Hemiscyllium; species Hemiscyllium ocellatum. Next base: position 46,573,597 of record NC_083433.1, on the reverse strand, counting down.
TTGACTTCCAAGTTGCATCCAAATCAACTTTACTGGTCGGGGACAGACGGTGGTTGTAGAAGGCTGTTTTTGCGATTGGAGGCTAGTGTCCAATGGTGTCTCACGGGGATTAGTGCTGTGTCTCTTATTATTTGTGACACAGAGGTGTTGTTGTTGGACTTTGGTGGACAAAGCTAAACATTGCATAACACCAGGTTATACTCCAAAAGCTTTCTTCGGCGACACTAGTTTTCGAAGTGCTTCATCCAAGCTCACAACCACCTGATGAAGAAGCAGCGCCTCGAAAGCTCGTGCCTCCAAATAAACTTGTTGGACTATAAGCTGGTGTTTCCTGATTTTAAACCTTATCATAAAGGATGCAGCTGTGAATAGGGACGAGGAGTGAGGGGTGTCATAAATAAGCTTGTGATTGATATGAAGATTGGCCGGATGGTTGACAGTGAAGAGGAAGGATTTATGTTTCAGGAAGATACAGATGGAATGGTCAGATGGGCAGGTCAATGGCAGATGGAATGTAACCCTGATAAATATGAGGTGATGCACCTTGCAAGAAGGATCCAGACAGAGGAGGACTCAATGAATGGCAGCGCACTGTGAAGCTTAGAGGGTGAAACTCCACACATCCCTGAATGTGACTGGACAGGTTATTGCACAATTTGATAAAGCATAGGGAAGCGTAATCACAGCTTTTATACATCGAAGCATAGATTATAAGAGTTATGCGGAACTTTGTTTAGGACAAGATGGAATACTGTGTGCAGTTATGGGACCAACATTACAGGAAGGATGTGATTGTACTGGAAGAGGTGCAGAGGAGATTCACCAGGATGTTCCCTGAGATGGAGTATATCACCTATGGAGAGAGGCTGGATAAGCTCGGGTTGTTTACTTTAGAGCAGAGAAGGCTGAGGGGTCCATGATTCAGAAGGACATGGACAAGGTGAATAAACAGCAGCTGTTCCTTTTAATCAAAAGGCCACACATTTAAAGTGAAAGGTTTAAGATTTAGTGAGGATTTGAGGACTTTTTTTTTACCCAGAGTGTGTTGGGGTCTGGAATGCACTTCTTGAGAGGGGAGTTGTCATGGTAAACTCAAAAACTTTAGAAAATACATGGTTGTGCAGTTGGAATGTGATAAGATTCACAGCTACGGGTCTTGTGTCGGAAAGTGAGCCTAATGTAGAAAATACTGTATTTCTGATGGAACAGAGACTGTGCTTCTCTTGTTGTATGGATGTGGGAGGTCAATCATTGAGTAGCTTAAGATATGAATTGATGGGTTTTTGAAGAATACCTTATCAATGTATATAAGAGTGAACTTGTAATATCTTCTGAAAATATATCAATGGCAAAATTATGAGAAAAAGTTGGAGCTTTCTTACAGTCTGATACCAGATAATTGAGGACAGTGAAATAGCAGAACTATGGAATAAATACTTCAGTTATGCCTAGACAGAAGAAGAAGAAAACAAAGAAAACTTCCTCGAAATACTAGAGAAGTTTAGTCTGGTGAGAAAAAGGGAATAGCAACTAAATTAGCAACTAAACACTTTTAGAGAAAATATTGGACTGAAACTAATGGGCATAGACAGCGATTTATGCAATTGGAATCATATTTGGGAAAGTGGCTTTTAGCAAAATTATGGAAAAGTTATCAATGCAATACGATTGGAATCTCAGAAAGATTTTTGAGAAAGCCCCAAGCCTTTTGTGCAAATTCGAATCCTGTGGGACTGGGGTTAATAAATGGTCACGGTTTTAGAATGGGAGAGCTGGCAGAAAACAGTGAATAATAATAAAACCATGTTTGTTTTTAATGGAAGGCTTAGACGATATACAAGAATAGGGATTTGACATCCAACTATTCCCAATACACATCATATCTTTGGTTGAGGGGCTCAAATGAAATATTCCCAAGTCTGCTGACAGTACTAAACAATGTCAGCTTGTGGGTGGATGAGGAGGATGTAAAAAAGACTCCAAAGTGATTGAGACAAGTGGAGAGACTGGGCAAATACATGATAGATGGAGAGAAATGGGAGAGATGAGATGTTGTGCACTTTGATGGGAGCAATAGAATGGCAGTCTATCATTTGCAAAGGGAGTGGTTGAAAAATGTTGTTCTATAAAGGAAATTAACCTGCATTTTAGTTTTATTTCTGTGCAGCCCTCCGATCCATGTTAGGCAGTGAGTTCTGAAGCCAGAAGTCAATACTGGGAATGGCATTGGCACGCTGACCAGTGTATATAGACCCAGCAAGTGGGGAGCTGTAACATTGAAAATGATCTGTATCTCCCTGTACACCAGTCACTGAAAGCAATATTGCAGGAGCAAAAAGCAGGTAGACAGGTAAATGGTGTATTCACCTTAATTTTTGGGGATTTGAATACGGGAATAAGGGTCATTTACTGCAGCTGTACAGGGCTTCAGTGGGACCCCATCTCGGACATTGTGCAGTATTGTGTGCAGTTTTGGTCTCCTTGCCTAGTAAACGACAAACCTGACATTGAGGGAGAGCAATGGAGGATGACCATAATGATTTCTGGGATGACAGGCTTGTTGTGGGACCAGAGTTTTGAGGTGATTGGGCCTGTATTTCATGGGGATTAGGAAAATGAGTGGAGATATCATTGAAATATATCAAACTCTGACAGTGAGACAGATTTGAAGCCGGGATGATAGTTCAGTTCATAGAAAACCCTCAAATCATATTTAATACACAAGCGTTATCAAAGAACCGTGTGTATATTGAATAGAGGAGCAAACTTGATTGGCCGACAGCACTACATGAGTTCTCGGTTTATATTTAACAATGCTTAAACATATTATGGGATATGAACATTGTATGGGGAAGAACTGCATTGAGGAGACGTTCGACCATGAACTAGCATGGGGAAAGCTCAATGTATTGAATGACCTCCTCCTTTCCCGATGTTACTGTGCACTCAGTGGGAATGCTCTGTAGATCTTGTCACAAGCTCTCAGATGTTCGGAAGGAGGTCTCTGCATGGTCGATAGGACTGTGTTTCCATGCCCTTTTCTGATAACGAGGTTGGTGCCAGGTGTTCTGTCCCGTTTTATCCTTTAAGACCTCAGAACAGTTTGATACAATTGAGTGCCTTACTTGGCCGATTCAGAGACCATGGCTGTGTGGCCGGAGTCACTTTTAAACCAGACCAAGAAAGCGCGGGAGATCTACTTCATGAAAATACATTGGGGAAGTAGATCGATGTTTACAATTAACATTGGACACAAGATCACTATTAATGACACCAGATTTTAGGTCTCGACATTTCATTAATTATTTTGACTTCCACCAGCTGCCAGAGTATTATCCTGGTCTGGATTACTAATCCAATATATTTCCACAATAACATCATCTCCACATGGGGACCTATCATAAACCACACTGACCTGATTATTTCGGGGCTGCTTGACCGCTCTGTCAAAAATAATTCCCACCAATTTGACTGTCGTGAGGGGAATTCGAGGTAGTAATTGGTCAGACTGTAATTATTCTCCTCCTCGGGGACTGGACATAGCTGAGTAATTTTCCACACTGGCAGGGAGATGTCAGTGTTGGAGCTGGAATGGAACAGCTTCCCCAGAAACACGGCTTGTTGTGCAACACAAGTCTTCCTATTGCAGTAATGGGCTCAGGGCCCATTGCCTTTGTCGTATCTTCTGTGTTCAGCTGTTTCTTCATGTCACGTACAGTCAATCGAAATGTTTGAAGACGTGCATCTGTGAGTCTGTGGGCATAATGATGAGTGTGAGTTGGATCATCCACTCAGCACCTCTGGTTGAGGACAATGCAAACAACACATCCAAGACTATTGTTCACTGATGTACAGAGTTGTTCCGATATTTAGGATGAGGACATTTGTGCAGTCCTCTCGTCCAGTAAATTGTTTAATAGGCCATCGACATTTCGGCTTGGATTTGGCAGGACGACAGAGCTTAGACCCGATCTGTTCGTCTTGGGATCATTTCCCCCTCTCCATCAGAAGTTAACTCTGCTGTTTGGAATGCAACCAGTCAAGTGTGGTAGCTTCAATTGGTTGTCAACAGCTTTAGGTGCACGTGATTCAGACCTTGGACTCAGTCCATTTAAGGTAATATTCTAAATCGTCTCTCTTCCACAATGTCACCTTCTGCGTTTGAAGTGAATGTGTTTCCCTCTGTTTTTCTCCCTGACCATGATTAAGAGATCTGTAGTCTCAGTGATGCCAGTCTTAGGCAGTTTCAGATCAACGAACTTGTGCACCATGCATTCTTGTTCAGTTCCCAGTGTATGGCACTCCATGTTGGACAGGATGTTTGTGCATCTTTGACATCCTTCTTTGGCCTACATGTGGAACGTTTCAGAGAACACCTCTGGGACACCCGGACCAACCAACCCAACCGCCCCCTGGCTGAACACTTTCACTCCCCATCCCACTCCGCCAAGGACATGCAGGTCCTTGGCCTCCTCCATCGCTCGACCATGGCAACAGGACGCCTGGCGGAAGAGTGCCTCATCTTTCGCCTAGGAACCCTCCAACCACAAGGGATTAATGGAGATTTCTCCAGCTTCCTCATTCCCCCTCCCCCCGCCTTATCTCAGTCCCAACCCTCGAACTCAGCACCGCCTTCTTGACCTGCAATCTTCTTCCCGACCTCTCCGCCCCCACCCCTCTCCGGCCTATCACCCTTACCTGAACTTCCTTCCACCTATCGCATTCCCAACCACCCTCCCCAAGCCCCTCCTCCCTACCTTTTTATCTTAGCCTGCTTGGCACACCCTCCTCATTCCTGAAGAAGGGCTAATGACCAAAACGTCGATTCTCCTGTTAATTTGATGCTGCCTGACCTGCTGCGCTTTTACAGCAACACATTTTTAAGTTCTTATTGGCACGAGCAAGCATTTCATGCTGCCTTAGTATTGTAATATGTAGAAAAATAAACCACCATATGAAGTTTGGGCTGAGTATTGTTTACCTGTCATGTTTAGTATTGTTTAAATTTGCAGTGCTTACCTTTAAATGCTTGTTCTTGAAGTTAGTATCAGATGGAGTGTGGGAGGTTGGGTGGTGACATTGTAAAAGTTTCTAAAATCGTGAGAGATATGGATAGGGTGAATAGCCAAGATCTTTCCAAAGGCATGGGAGAGTTCAGCCATAGTAGGAATAGGTTTAAGGTGAAAGAGGGAAGATTTTAAAGGAAGGAAGGGGCAAGGTTGTTACACAGAGGGTGGTATGGGTATGGAATGATCTGCCAGAGGAAGAGTGGTAGATGCCAGTACAGCTGCAACATTTAAAACTCATTTGTACAAACAATGAATGGGAGACATTTAGAGGCCTATGGGGCGAATGAAAGCAGATGGGACGAGCTTAATTTGGAAAACCTGGCCAGCATGGACATTTAGAAAAGCTTCAGACAGAGTCAGTGTGGGTTTGTGAAAAGGAAATTATACTTTGCCCTGTAAGATCATGCAAAGTATTTCTGGAGATGCCTGAGAATGTAACAAGCAGAATTGATAAAGGGGATCTTGTAGACAAGAAGCTTACCAGAGATTTACCACAAGGTATTACAAAATAAAAGTTCTTACACAAGACAGAAGCTCGTAGGATGATGGATAATGTATTGACATGGGATGATGATTAGTTAAGACATAGAAATCGGAGAGTCAGGATTGATGGATATTCAGGGTAAAGTTACATATCTGGAGTACCACATAGCCTGACGGCGGGAGCTGAGTGCAACATACATCCGAGTTTGTGGATGTCACTGAGAACCAAAAGACAGGCTGTTATTTAATGGAGAGGACTTCCAGAAAAAGAGCAGTACAATGGGATTGGAGTCTTCCTGTGTATGAAACATAAAGTCAGCATGCTGATGCAGCAAGTAACTAGGTTGGTTCATTAGGCAGCTTCCTTAGATGAAAGGTTTGAATTATTGACTACCTCTAAAATGGTGAGGCGATCATTCATTGGGGTTTAAATGAATGAGGAGTGATACCGCTGAAAAATACAAGACACAGAAGGGGCTTGAGGAGGTAAATGTTGAGAAGGTGTTTCCTCTCCTGAGGGGAGTCTCGAACTCGAGGACATGGATACCGAATATGGAGAACATCGATGTCAATCTGAGAGGCAGAGTGATGTCTTTTCTCAGAAGGTAATGAATGTCTGGAATTCCCTAACACAGAGAGGTGTGGAGGGATACAAGGAATGGGCAAGAAAGTTGAGTTGAGCCCTGGATTAGATCAGCCATGTTCTTATTAACTGACAGGGCTAGCTTGAGGGGCCGAATGGTCGACTCCTGTTCATATTTATTAATTCCACATGTTATGCTTTTGGAAAGTAACTGGTTATTTTCCTGGAAGTTGTGTTGTACAATGTTGCATTCAGGGAGAGCAGAGGATTTGTTTGAGTTAACCCCGGGTGCGGTATGGTGGCTGTATTCACAACGAATCTGGGTCTGTAACATGGCTCCCATTTGGAGCAGAAGTTACAAAGAGGGTAAGTCTGGAAACAGGGATTGGAGGTAGGGCTCACTTCCAGACCCAGCCTGGATTTTCCAAGTGCATTTCCTAAACTAAACCTAACCATTGGAGTGGTGCCGACCTGCTCCTGTGTAGCAGGTCCGAAGGGCTGAATAGAACATCAGAATACAGGGCTGAGAGACACGAGTCGGCCACTCGGCCCTTTGATACTGCTCTACTAGTAAATAAGGTCGTGGTTCATCTCATTGTGGTCCCAGCTGCAATTTTATCTCCATGTACCATTATCTTGATTCACCTGCCTATGGAAAATCAGCCGACGCCATCCTCGATATAATATAATTTAGACGTATGTAACTAATATAACTAACAGAGGAGCATAGTGAATCGGTGGTTAGCACTGCTGCCTCATATCACCAAGGAGTTGGGTTCATTTCCAACCTTGGGCAACCCTCCATGTGGAGTTTGAACATTCTCTCTGTGTCTGTGTGGGTTTCCTCCCAATGGTCCAGTTTCGTCTCACAGTCCAAAGATGTGCAGCTTAGAGTGGTTTGGCCATGCTACAGTGCCCAGAGATGTGTAGGTTAGGTGGGTTAGTAATGGGAAATATAGGGCTACAGGGGGGCAAGTCTGAGTTCGATGCTGTTCAGTGGGTAGGTGTGGATTCAATGGGCAGAATGTCCTGCTTCCTCACTGTAGTGGTTCTATGACAATGATAACAAGTTTTGACTATACAAACACACAGTGGTATCTACCTGGTCCACTCTCCTCAAGGTTTTGTATGTTTCAGTAGGATCAGCTCTCATTTCATGTCTAATCTGTTAAAGACTCCATAATATAAGCCCTTCATCCCTGGAATACGTGAAGTGAAACATCTCTCAACTGCTTCCAATGTAATTATATTCTTTCTCAGGTAAGGAGACCAAAAACATCTTACACAGAGATGAGTTAATTTGAAGGCAGCTCCGAACTGAGAAAGCTCAAAAGTGTGCACATTGGCCTTTTAAAGGTGGCACCAGGGCCAGGGATCACGGAATTGCCAGGGATATCCAGGAGATGATTAGTATCTCCAGCCATGATGGGTGGGCGAATCAAGCTGGTATTGAATGAGAGGGATATCATGGGGTCGGGTGGGTAGGTAATGAGATGAGTTCGATAAGAGAGCACCAGGAAACAAGCTCGACCTCGTGAAGACAATCCCTCTGTCACATTCAATAGAAATGTCACTGATATAACTTGTCGTTACCGTCAGCCCAACGAGGTATAGACTCTGCTGTGCCCACTCACAGATACAAAGCTGCAGAACAAATGCTCATCCAAAAATCCATCATCTGAACTCACACCAATATCCCATTCACACATCATTCCTGGGAATACTGGCTCACGTTGCAGGATTCTGTCGAAATATCTTCATTTCAGCGTTCTGAAAACTGTGATCTTCCATGAAATTGTCTCACAATCTTCCTTTCTCATTTGCCCAAAATCCTTTCGTTTATTGGAATTTAAACTGATTCCCTCACCAGCTCACTCTGGCAGTGGTTTTCACACCCACAGGACCCCTTTGTCATAGTACAATGGAGAGATGGAGCTGTAAATGGATGGGAGCTTCACATCCTGTCATTTTCAGCATGTGCTGCAAGTTTCCCCACACTGGGCAGGGATCTAACACAGTGTTACTGAGCAATGTACTGGGGTGGTGTACATGGCTCTACATGCGGGGAGGGTAACTGCTCAGGTTTACAGATCAACTCACTGTTCTTCACTGCACAGCTCCCCATATTGAACAGGTTCTTTGTTAACATTTATAGAGCAATGTAGTGCTGTGGGCTGAATATCACCCCATGCTGCACAGAAATTTTCGTCCGGGTTTCTGAATCAATGCACCGGTGTTATATGCACTGCTCCCTATGTTGGACGGACAGATAGTGGACCAGTGAGACCTGCAGAGTGCTCCATCCTGGAAAGATTGCTGGATTGCACTGAGCCTGGTATGCACAGTGCTCCATCCTGGACAGATTGCTGGGTTATACTGATCCTTGTTTGCACAGTGCTCCATCCTGGACAGATTGCTAGGATGTATTGAGCCTGGTCTGCACAGTGCACCATGCGGAGCAGATATCTCATCTGGTCTTACATGTGCCTGGGCTTAATCTGTGAAGTGGATTGTGTATGCTATATAATTCCTGATAGAGCTATCACTCCTCCACCTCGGTGCATTCGGCTGTCAAAGCACGTATTTCTGCAGCATGTTGCCCATTAATTAATTCTCCAATTCAAACGTGAAAATCTTTCCTTTTTGCTATGGGACCGAGCAGACCGCCCCTCTCAGTGCATGACGAAGGTCGTCTCGACCCGAATGTTCTCTTATTTTAAATGAAAATGTGAGGTGCTGTGTTTCAGATACAATTCGTTTTGTTAAAGTATTTGACTTTAATCAAAACACAATCTATTCAAATACAACAACAACAAGAGAAACTTGGAATAAGTTAATTCTACTGGAAAACCTACACGAATTATAGGTTGATTAACTACTCCACAGTAACGGCTCCAATATAGTGACATCCCATAAACATACACTTGTCTAAAAGCAAATTCAGGAAACAGATTGTCTCACATGCAGTTCTCCAATCCATGAGGAAAGAACATCAAAAGCCAATTCTGAGAGAAATCTCAGAGAGAGTGTGTAACAGTCAGAAAAGATTTCCACCCTTCCAGCCTACTGAGACCCCAGCAATAACTGGTGAAAGGTAAAACTAAGAATCCTGGTTCCCTAAGAGTCTGACCATCACTCCACAGGACGAGGCCGCAGCCGCAAGGAGCACAAGGAATGGACTGTATATACACCGTCTATGCCACAGTAGGAGCCTCTCAAAAATGCCTCGCCCCACCTAAGCCATTACATGATGGTAAAATAAATGTCAAATTTAAATATAAGTAAGTAAAAAGAAAGGATGCAGCAGGCCCGGTGATCAGACACAGACGGCCCTGGAAGCCCAACAATTCCCATCCTGCCAAAACCTAGTAGGAGCATTGAGCTAGTGAATACAAAGCATTATCACTCTACCTCACCTCTAACTTTACAATTGGAGATGTGCTATTAGCCCAATAGTCAGTGATATCAACATCCCAACCAGAGCACGTATTGTAGTGATATATGAGGGTTGCAGTGAAAAGGGTTTACTGGAGTTGTTTGTGACTGTGATTGATGTCAGTCTCCATGGATCCTAACTGGGTCATTAGATGGTTTCCCTCTTCTATTAGTAAGGGGCTTCATTCAACCTGTTATGTCATCGTATCAGCGGCAGCGTCATCCTCAAGACGCTCAGCAGTTACAGGGAGAGGGAAAGAAAGAGAATCTTGGAACAACAGACTGGAATGTTCCAACAATGGCTCAGAATCTGAGAACATAGACTGGAATGTTACAACAATAGACAGGAGTTTATCTGATAGTCTTTATTATTTTTCTCAGGATTGGCCATGGTTACAGTTGCGGATACGAGCTATATTGATGATTATTCAAGCAGGTTACTATGCCATCCCCGCTATTGTTAGTGTTCTGGTAAGCCTATCTCTGTCAATTCGATAAACGATGGTGAAGGTTACTGCTACTTCTGTTATTTATATTTAACAAATACATAATCTGCTACCTTCAGTTTCAGTCACAAACTCCACTTCATTTCTATCAATTTCAGACTCCTCACTCATCGACATCAAAGAAGGAACTAGTCTGTTCCGACCCTTGAGTCTTCCGTTTGCCTGAACTGTTTTATGTCTCTATATTCTCTCTGCCATCAAACCTACCTTTACCCACCTCGATAATATCCCCAGTCTCCACCTCTGCCTTAATGCTGTTGCTGAATAAGCCATCATCTGCCCCCTTGTTAACTTCTAATTTTATGCCACCACTTCCTTTCTGACCACTCTTCCAGTTGCAAATATTTTGACCACAAACTTGTTTTTGGCAAACCACCTATTTCATAATAGGGACCTCATATCAGAGTAATAATGTCACTGGTCGTGTAATTCAAAGGCAAAATTATGACTTTAAATGCATTTTTTCAAATCCTTCCATAGCCGATAACAGAAGTAAAATTCGAATGTCAACAATTGGAATGAAATTTCATTTTACAAACGACAACCATAAACAATTTAGATTTATTTTATTATTTCACTGATAGTATTTGGTAAAGAAACTAAGTGTGATAAAAAAAGATTGGCTCCATATTGTCTTGGCAAATGGTCTCGCAGTCAACGGCAATTAGTGACTGATAACAAATGATGCCCTTACCAGTGATGCTGACATCCTGTGAAATGACAGCTTTAAAGGTGAAATAAACCAAGGAACTGTGGATGATGGAGATCCGAAATGAATCCAGCGTCTGAAAGTGTCGGAGAATCCCAGCAAGTATGACAGCCGATGTCAAGAGAAAAACAGATAAAGTTTAGAATCAAGTGACCCTATATCACAACTGAAAGCAACTGGGAAACAATATCTTTTTTATCAGGGATAGTCGAATGAGTGAGGGGGAGGTTAGTTGAGCGGATGTAGAAATGTCCAGCGAGAAAGAGAGAGAAAATGAAAAACAAACACAGAGACTGCTGATAATGAACCAGAAGGAAAATGAAATGAGAGCTTATTCGAAAATTTCACCTTTCTCATATTCCTGAATATCACATCAATTTAGATGTGTCTCTGTTTATATTGAGTTATATTCCATCTGGCTTTCTCCTCTAAGTGTGTTAATCGACTCAGCAGCAATACTGGTGCTGCCTTTATAATTTCTCAGATACAAAGAAGCGGAATGTTACAGTGTTAAATGACTTTTTTGAAGAAGGGAACTGCAACTGTAGGACTGTGCAGAGGTGTAACTGTTTTTTTTCTGCCTGAGAAAAGAAACATTTTCAACACTGAATGCGTGCACCGTGTGTGTGGGGATTTGACTTCCCCTGTCATTACAGAATAAAGGGATGTTCTGTGGACGCTTTTGTCGGGTTTGCGTTATCAGCTGCCGTGTCCATTCAAAGAGACCCAATGGTATTGTGACCCCACTCTGGACGAGATATAAGCACTGCATTTACAGACAGTTCTGGGTCCATGGTAAACAAATGGAGTCGAGGCTACACAGAAGAGAAGCTCCGTACACAGGGAGGGGCATGATCCTCCCAGGGATTTCCAGGAATTTTTGTCTAATATCGGCCCAATCCAAGTGTAAAATGTAAAACCACCGTGTTTCAAAAATGAAGTGGTCACTGAGCTGTTTCCCCTCCTTCAATATAGCCTGTAAACTCAAAGCAGGGACAGGGCTTTGCTGACACACACCATGAAGTGAACTGGATTGATTCTGGAACTTTCCAGTAAGAGTGGGTGAAATACACATCACCTTGAAGTGTATTGGATTGATTCTGGAGCTTTCCAGGCACGAGTGAATGACATATCTGGAGTGCAGTCTTCTGGTATAACACGAGCTGACGGAAGCCATCAGCCTGCTGAGAGGAATACTTTGGTTCTGTCTCCACTGAAGAACGTGTAGAAATTAACTTCAATAATACTAGCGACGAGGAGCCCTGGTGAAAATTGGGGAAGCACGAAATTAGAATTAATGTAGAGTATGTTTTTGAAAATCAATTCGAATTGAAGCTTGGTATGTTGCTGGATCAGATGAGCTACAACCAGAGTATTGAGAAGGTGGCAACAGAGCTACTGAAAGAATTACTGATTATTCTTCAAAGCTGGTTACATTCTGGAGGGATCCTGCAGACTGGAAAGTGGCTATTGTTCCCCTAAATATATAAAACAAGACGGATATGGCAAACAGAAAAATAAATAGCTTGACGTCAGCTCTGAGAAAAACATTGTAACCTTTTCTCAGGAATGTGACAACTAGACACTTGGACAATACCGATAAATTTGCATTTGGCCTAGATCCAGGAAAGGGAAATGATCTTTGATAAACTTATTGTAGTTGTAGAGATTGTTCGTTGTGACATCGACAAATGACAATCAGTGGAAGTGAAGTTTTTGAATTTTCAGAAAAATGTTTGATACGGTTGAATACTGGTGAGTGGGGAATGTTAGAGTCCATGGTAGTTAAGGGTGGAACACACAAACTGGATCAAAAATCAGATAATGGTTAAAATGAAGAGAGTAGTGTTTGTCTCTGGATGGAAGGCTTGTGGGGTATCAGAAGGATCAGTGCTTTGGGAATAGCTGTTCGCAAGATCTAACATGATTCGGATGGGAACAACAAATGTAACGATTTTCATTTAAGTTTATTAAATGGTGAGAGGTTGGGAAGTGCTGTTGTTGATAAGGACTTGGATCTCCTTGGTTATGAGTCAGTAATAGAATCCTGATGGGACAGAAGTAATTATAACTGAAAATGATATCTGGTCTTTCATGCAAAATACTTGAAGTACCACAGTAAATATACCTGACTATATGACAGTGTTTTGTTGAAAGAGTATTTGGAGTATTGTGTACAGACTGAGTCTATTTTATAAATAATTATCTCCACGTCACCGAGACAGTGCAAAGGAGTTTCACCACATTGAAGCCTGACAGGATGGTACTATCAGGAGAGAGTGCAGTAAGTATGTGTTTAACGTGTAGCACTGTGAGAGAATACGAGGTTGAAACTTGATGGTTATGGATGGACACTCATTATGTCCAAAACAACCATTGATAAGGTGGGAAATTCCATACTTTCCATAGGATGCTAGATTGCTAATAGTTTACGTGCCTGTTCAGAGACCTCGTTTCTATTAACAGAGAGGTACATGCTCTGAATGAACTCTGAACACTGTAATGCACAGTTACTGTGTGACCCTCAACACCACGTTGCATTTTTCACAATCCTGTCAGCAGCCACAATATCTTCATTCTGAAACAGTTAGATATTCTCCAACAGCTTCTGACTTTCAGATAGGATGTAGGTCTGCTCTCTCAGCGATGGAAGATTCCTTTTAAACTGGCTTAAAAAATCGTTTCAGTCCCACTGCCAGAAAACCATGCTAGCAGAACACGAATGTACTCGGAGTAATGAAGCCATGAGGATACCATGGAACTGTCCATCTGTGCAGTCCCTGCTCCATTTTTTGTTATGTTGGAGCATCTCTGACACCTTCCTCTTCCTGTGTTAGTGACATGAGAAGCTGAATGATCTCTTCCTGTTTTTCTTTGTAACTGATTCCGGATGTGAAATGGTCACTTTCTGACCCCTGTCAGAGATATGCGGGCGTGAGCAGACTCCTTGTCTTCCTGTGTAACGGCAGGAGGGACTGAATGGGCTGTTCCGCTTCTTGTCCAGTAGTTTTGATGGACTGAATGACTTTCCCATATTCCTGTGAAGCCAGATTGAAGTACTAAGTGAACTCCTCCGTTTACTGTGGAAATGTACAGCGCTGTTTCATGAATGTTACCGACAGTTTAGCAGCACAGGCTTGAGCGTTGTCTCAGTCTTGTTGCACATGGACACAAACTGCATCAGGAGGTCAGGGATGAGGAAGCGTTCTGAATATCGTGTAACAGACAGTAAATATCCCCACTCGCTCATATTGTTAGGTCATTGTGTAGGAGCAGGCAGTGATTTCTTCAAACAGCGGGCAGTGAATGTCATGAATTCTCGAATCCAAATAGTTAGGGAGCTATAGCAGTAAGTGCCCCCCAACTGTTCCTGTCTAGCAGGTTGGAGGGTCTGAATGGAACATCAGAACAGGACCAGGGTTAGATCGCTAAACACTATAAACCTTCTCCACCAAGATCAGGTTATGGTCTCAGCCCCACTTTCCTGTCTGTATCCCATTATCTGTGACTCACTTCTCTGTCAAATTTTTAACTAACTCAGCTTTTGATAAATGTGAACAAAGAGGCACTGCGTACCTCTGGAGAAGAGACTTCCCACTCAAAAGGTCCTTACAGAATTTCTCCTCATCTCTCTTACAGTGGCATAAAGCACGGAGAACTGTCCACGTAACCCAGACATCCCAATCTGATCTAGTCCTATTTGCCAGCATTAGGCCCATATTCCTCTAAATCCTTCCTATTAATATGCATATCCAGATGCCTATTAAATGTTGTAACTGTACCAGCCTCCATCACTTTCTCTGAGAGCTCATTCCATACACACACCACAATCTGCATGAAAATATTATCCCTTTACTATCTTTCTCCCCTCACCTTTAGCCTTTGTGATAGCTTTGATCTTCCCTATCCTGGAAAAAAAAGACCTAGGCTATTCAGATTATCCATTTTCTTCATGATTTTATAAACCTCTATAATGTCACGTCTCAGCCTCCGATGTTCCAGAGTAAACAAGCCCCAGTCTGTCCAGCCTCTCCCTGGAGCTCATCACTCCATGTCTGGCAATATCCTCGTAAATCTTTTCTGCACCATCTCAAGTTTAAAAGCATCCTACCTGTAGCAGAGCGAATTGAATTAAACACAGTATTCTCAATCTGGCCTCACCAACATCCTGCCCAATCGCAGCATGATCTCCCAGCTCACATTCGCAATGCACTGATCAATAAAGGCAAGCATAACAAACCCTGTCTTCACCGCCTTGTCTACCTGCGATTCCACTTTCAAGTATCTATGAGCCTACACAGTTTTGTTCAACAACATTCCCCAGGACCTCACCATTAATTGTATATGTCCTGCCCTGTTTTACCTTACCAAAATGCAACAATTCACATTCATCTAAATTTAACTCCACCTGTCACTCCTTGGCCCATTGACCATCTGATCGAATTCCCATTGTACTCTGAGGTAAACCTTGCTGGCCACTGTACCTCCAATTTTAATGTCATCTGTCAACATAATAAACAGGCAAATATTCACCTTCAAATCATTTATACAAATAATGGAAAGCAGTGGATTCAGCACTGCTCCTTGTGGCACATCACTGGTCATATGCCTCCTGTCTGAAAAGCAGTCTTCTACCACCCTCTAATTTTGTCGTCGTTTGGCTAGCTTATCTTGGATCTATTTATGACCTAACCTTACTTACTTGTCTGCCATGCAGAATCCTGTCGAATGCCTTCCTGAAGTCTATATGTACAACGTCTACCACACTGCCATCACCAATCTTCTTTGTCACCTCTTCACAAAGTGGAATTAACTTTGTTAGTAATGATTTCCCATTTACAAAGCCATGTTGACTATGCTTCATCAGCTGTTACATTTACAAATACATGTAAATCCTGACCCTCCCAATGCTCTCCAATAACATGGCCACCAATGACAGCAGGCTCACTGATCGATAGTTCAGGACATTATTCTCCTTCCTCGACCCACACTTCCGCTGCTCACTGCAAATGCTAATGCTACAGGGTTGGTGATATGACCAACAATATAGGTCTCAGAGAGTGTGAGGGTTAGGAGCAAGTCAGGCAGGATTCTTTAATCTGCTAAAATTATCAAGTTTATGACCGAAACAAAGTTACTCATACTACGATGGAAGGATGAATGACAAACGGTTTGAATATTGCAAATCTGTGCATCGATGTATCCCTCTCTAAAAATACTGACACATGCACAGGTTTGATGACAAACTGAAAAATTTAATCTCTGCAGAACAGTAACTTGAACGAACTGTGCCCACCACTGGGCGGCACGGTGGCACAGTGGTTAGCACTGCTGCCTCACAGTGCTAACCACAGGTTCAAATCCCGACTCAGGCGACTGACTGTGTGGAGTTTGCACGTTCTCCCCATGTCTGCATGGATTTCCTCCGGGTGCTCCGGTTTCCTCCCACAGTCCAAAGATGTGCGGGTCAGGTGAATTGGCCATCCTAAATTGCCTGTAGTGTTAGGTAAGGGGTAAATGTATGGGTATGGGTGGGTTGCGCTTCGGCGGGTCGGTGTGGACTTGTTGGGCCGAAGGGCCGGCTTCCACACTGTAAGTTATCTAATCTAATGTTTACCATCTCAGCCATGGGACGCAACTATAGAGATCCTCAGGGTAGCTCCCTCAACAAATAAAATAATACCTACAGTGCGAAAGAAGGCCATTCAGCCCATTGAGTCCAAACTGAGCAGAAGTGGGAATATTTACTGAAGATCTTGTAGCACTCCAAGCACTACAAGATCCAGACAACACTCAATATCACGCTGTTAAAGTCTGGGTAACATTTATGCAACAACACTATACATTTCCACAGTAAATGGTGAAGCTCATTCAGCTCCTCTAACTGGGTTCACAAAAATGTGGCGATGTCATTCGCCCATCGAACTATTACAGGATGGATGATAGTTTACTCAGTCCCTCCTGCCTATTACACAGGGAGAGAAGGAATCTGCTCACTCCCAGGCATCATATACATGGGATCAGAAATAGATTATTTCACACCTAGAGTCACTTACAAAGGAACAGGAAAATGTCGTTCAGCTTCTCAAGTCACTAAAACAGGAACAGGAAGGTGTCAGAGATGCTACAACATCACAAACAAATGTAAGGACTGCACAGATAGACTGCTCTGACCTGGTCCACATGGTTTAATTACTCATAATCCTCGACTGGTCTCTCTTTCTACCACCGAGTTCTGCATTCTGCCTCCAGTTATACAATTTACTGTTGTTTCATGCTGCGTCCATAACACAAACTTCCTATCACCCTCATTGTACATTTTGTTTGCTGAGGGTGTGCTCATGACCCTCCACTGTCTGTATCCCATTGCAGACGCTGCGTCTCCACTTGACATCTTATTAAATGACTATCCTGGTGTGAGGGCAAATTGCACTCCAATCCATTGTGCCCCGTCATCCAAATCATTGTTCTAGATTGTAAACTGTTGATAAACTCACACTGATCCCCGAGGAATTTCACTAATGACAGCTTTCCAACCTGAAAATAAGTAATTATCTCTATTCTGTATTTCCTGGTAACTGACCAGGACTCCCTGTTACTGTGTAGCAGCCTAGAAATGTTGCATTGCCTCCTGCTATGCTGTGTAGCTGGTTGTCGAGTTGTTTCTGATCTCAGTGATCCCCCTTCCGGCCATTTGTTGTCAGATAATCAGGTGGAGTTCGTACTGTAAATGTTCCTGATCCCTGAGAGTTTAAAAGAAGAACACAGAATGTAGATTAACATTTGGGGGATCGCTATCCAGTCAAACATGCTGTCTTACTGATGCAGCAATATCAGTAATATCTAGAATATCAGTCATGTGCTCAATTTTGAGCTTTAGACACTGAGAAGGGGGGATATTTCCTGTAGCCTGATTAACATGTGTCCCCTTGTCAACACAACCAATAATCTTCATCATTAATTTCATTGGTGGTTGTTGAATAATTGCCGCAGTCACTACACATTAAAATAAACTGTTCACTTTGAGAGGTGACCTTATCGAGGTTTATAAAACCATGAAGAGCATTGATAGGGCAAATAGGCAAGGTCTTTTCTCTTGGGTAAGGGAGTCCAGAACTACAGGGCATAGTTTTAAGGTGAGATGGGCAAGATGTATAAGGTATCTAAGGGACAACTTGTTCACACAGTGCATGGTGTGTGGGGAAACAGCTGCCAGAGGAAGTGTAGGATGCTGGTATAATTACAGCATTTAAAAGTCATCCGGATGGGTTTATGGAAAGGAATGATTCAGAGGTATATGGACGAAATGATGACAAATAAAGACATATGGTTGGCACGGATGAGTTGAACCAAAGGGCCTGTTTCCCGATGTCTGTCTTTATTGCACTGTGACTGAATTCTTCATTCTATTCCCGTATATCACCTTAGAGGGGCAGAATGCGATTCCTCCTACCTCATTGCAGTCATACTGACTGGCTGAATGGGGTCTTCCTCTCCCTCTGTAACAGCCTCAAGGGGTGCAGTGACAGAACAACATTGGATTGGAGCTCCAGACAGCTCTTCAGTTTATACAGATCATGGCTGGTCTGTTTGTGGCTGAAAGCCCCTTTCTTGTCCATTCACAATAAACACTGACTCTCCTGTCCAACAAAGGTCAGTCAAGGTGAGCCATGAATATCTTCAATGAAACCCCCACTACTTTTCGTCATTTACATAACTGATTTGGATGTGAGCATAAGAAGTATAGTTAGTAAGTTTGCAGTTGACATCCAAATTGGAGATGTAGTGGACAACAAAGAAGGTTAGCTCAGATAACAATAAGATCTTGATCAGTTGGGCCAATGGTCTGAGAAGTGGCAGATGGAGCTTTATATAGATAAATGCGAGTTGCTGCATTTTGGGAAAGAAAATCTTGGCAGGATTTATACACTCGGGAATACTGCTGAACAAAGAGACGTTGGAGTGCAGGTTCATAGCTCCTTGAAAGTGGAGTCGCAGGTAGATAGGATAGTGAAGAAAGTGTTTAGTATGCTTTCCCTTATTGGTCAGAGTACCGTGTACAGGAGTTGGGAGGTCATGTTGCAGCTGTACAGGACATTGGTTAGGCCACTGTTGGAATATTGCGTGCAACCCTGTCTCCTTCCTATCGGGAGGATGTAGTGAAACTTGAAATGGTTCAGAAATGTTTAACAAGGATGTTGCCAGGTGTGGAAGATTAGAGCTATCGTGAGAGGCTAAATACGCTAGGGCTGTTTTCCATGGAGCATCGGAGGCTGAGCGGTGACCTTATGGAGGTTTACAAAATCATGAGGGGCATGGATAGGATAAATAGACAATGTCTTTTCCCTAGGTGGGAGAGTTCAGTACAAGAGGACATAGGTATAGGGTGAAAGGAGAAAGATGTAAAAGAGAACTAAACAGCAACTTTTTTCCACACAGAGGGCGGTACGTGTGTGGAATGAGCTGCCAGAGGAAGTGGTGGAGTCTGGTACAATTGCAACATTTAAAACGCATCTGAATGGCTATATTAATAGCAGGGGTTTGGAGGGATATAAGCCAGGTGCTGGCAGGTGGGACTAGATTGGGTTGGGATATCTGGTCGGCATGGATGAGTTGGACCGAAGGGTCTGTTTCCATGCTGTACATCTCTATGACTCTATGACATTATGGCTCAGTCTTCACTGTTCCCTCGCGTTGAGAATACCACAGGCAACACAACTCTAACGAGATAGGAACATCCTTATCTCAATCTTAAATAGTAGAACATCTAAATTTAAAAGTGTATGAATCTCACAGTCAGCTTCTCTTTAAAACGAAAATGAAGGCAACAAGCAATAGGTAATACATGGACCATTCAGCCCCTCAAACCTATCCCATATTCCGATTTACTTTGTTCCGTAAGGTTATTATCAAATTCAGCCTCCAGTGCACTTTTGGGTCGACATTCCAGACAGCATAAACCGTAGAGCATATGACATTGGTTCAGAAACATAGTGTTTGGTCCATCGAGTCTGATCTGCTGTTCAATCATGGCTGACATTTGCCTCAATCAAATTCTCCCACATTTTCACTGAAACATTGCTCTGCTTATCAATCAGAATATATCTATCTCTGTCTTAAACACCGAAATGTGTTGGTGTCTCTGTATGTCTGCATGTGTGTGTGTTTCGGGATATTGGCAGGAGGCAAAGGGTGGTGGTGGAGGGTTGTCTTTGGGACTGGAGAACTGTGACCAGCGGCGTTCAACAGGGATTGGTGCAGGATCAACGTTTGGTTGTCATTTATATCAGTGATTTAGATGAGAATTATAGAAGGCATGGTGAGCAAGTTTACGGCTGTTAGTAAGATTTGTTATATAGTGGAAGGTGAAGAAGGTTACATAAGATTACAAAGAGTGCTTTACAAATTGGATCGATGATTCATAGAGGTGCACAGTACATAAACAGACTCTTTGGTCCAACTCATTCGTGCCAACTAGATGTCATAAATTAACTTAGTTTCACTTTCCACCATTTGTTCCTTATCCCTCTAAACTTTTCCAATTCATGTCCCCAACCAGATGCCTTTTAAATGTTGTAATTGTAACAGCCTCCACCACTTCGTCTGGAAGCTCATTGACTGCACGCACCACCCTCTGTTTGAAAATAGTCCCCTTAGGTTCCTTTTAAATCTTGTCCATCTCACCTTAAATCTATGTCCTCTAGTTTTGGACTTCACTGCACTGGGGTAAAGAACCTGACTATTCACCCTATCCATGGTCGTCATGATTTTATAAACCTCCAGAATGTGAAAATGTGACTCCAATCAATACGAATGACTGTGCTTTCAGTCATCCCGAGCCGAAGGTCTGAAATTCAATACTGACAACTCTTCCTTCTCCAACACATCACAATTCTAAAATTATGTAATCAGCTTGTTCAGCCACATTATGAAACTATTCTGTGGGATTTGAATCTACACTTTTGGGCTCAGAGTAGGGAAACTACCACCACTTGGCAATAGTCCCGAAAGCTGCAACATTATTCACCTCTGTGTTTATTCATTAGCCTGTTTTGAAATACTGTGGCATACCTCCGTGACAGGCAGGACTTGAATCCAGACCTTCTGGTCCAGAGTAATAAACATTACCGTGCAAGTTCAGGTATTGCAATATAACCCAGAGCTCTGGCTCAGAGGCATGAGCCACTGTACAAGACTTCAACCATTCCCAGCTTTTGAGTCACATTTTAAAAGTCAGCTTTAAGCTCAGTGTGGATTAATTAAAATTCGGTTCACTTTACTCAATTACACATTCAAAGAATGACGTTTTTCAACAGATGAAAGGTACTTACCTCAAATGTACGAAGTTGAGTTTATGGGCTCTGTCTTCGTGATAAACTATGAAGATCTTTAATTGTTTCGCTATGGTTTCCACATTAAGTAACTATTATCGGACGTCTACAATATGAAGGAAAGACATCCTGAAGACACACTCTGCACCATAAAGGATCTGGAATAGATACTTATCACTGAACACCACAGACAAAGAAAGAGCATATTTTCTGGATCAAAAGCACTAATCACTCTTTCCCGCCCATAATGTGTGACTACCCTCTTCTTAAAACCACGAAACGATTAAAGGCAGCGTATTATTTTCCAGCCTTTCTTCCCAGTTCTCCAGCCTGAGAGTGACACGTTAGTCTAGTATTCAGGTTTATGGCAGATCAAGATCAATGCAGAGTAGTGTGAGGTGATGCACCTTGTTAGGAATAACTCTAAAAGTCAATAAAAAACGTTCTGTACCATTTTAAAGGCGCTGTAGGAGCAGAGGGCTCTGGGTGTATGAGATATCAGGACACGTGGGGAGAGCAGTAACTATCACAGATTACTTTCAGTATCTGAGCTGTTTACAGGAGGAGGTGTAGGAGGGAGCCTCCGTGCTCCCGTCCTGGGAAGTAGTGGAGACAACGTGTTGTGAGCCCACTGTCCTGCCCACTGAGACCGAGGGCATTTCATTTGTACCAGCTCGACACAAAAGGGAGATGGCATTAGGGCCAGGGCTTCTAAGTTGTGCCGGGGAATACGGCACTGCCAGTGGGTTTAAAGTGAGAATTGACCTTCACGGAACATTTCTCCTTACTCAGTAGGTGGAGCGTGAAGTTTCAAAATCTCCATACGAGGCGTCCCATCCTCTACGCTTGTACCAGGATTCTCCTCACGTTGCGGGGTGAGTGGGGGAGGTGAGGAGATGGATATCGGGCACACCACTACCAGGCTTGGTCATTTATGACCTATTCCAGGCTGTTTCTCCTGGAATGGGAGAAAGGGAGGGTGGGAGTGAGGGTGGGATTGGGTGGCCCTGCTGTTAGTGCCTGTGCAGGTGGGGAGGGATGACATGGTGAGGTGTCTGGAGGGATTCAGTGTACAGTGTTTTATACATGCAGTGTCATTAGTGTGGGGGGTGAAATGGAGTTCGGGTGTGCAGAGAGAGAAAGAGATAGATAGAGAGTGGAAAGGCACTGCATGCTGCACTGAGAGTGGTGGAGTATGAGCTTTGTTCGGGGGAAGGTGCTGTAACAGCTATACAGTGAGTGTGAGGGAACACAGAGAATACAGTGACCCTTATCCTGGCAGAGCCGGGAAGGTTATTGATGCTTGTCCTGTATTCCTGGTCATTTCTTCAGGTACTGCACTGAGTTGGGTGGTGTACTCAGACCATGCACGGTGGGTCTGTTGGTGTGGACTCCACTGGAAAGAGAATGCCCCCCCTGTACTAGTCCATTTACCAGGACTTCCGTGTCTTTGTTGACAAATCGTGGTGCAATTGTCCCTTATCTGCCATGCTCGGGGTAAGCAGTGCAAGGGAAGCTCCAAACTGAGAAAGATCAAACATGTGCCCATTGGCCTTTTAAAGATGGCACCAGCGCCAGGGATCACGGAATATCTGGGGACATGCTGGTGATTAAGAGTACCTCCAGCCATGGTGGGTGAGAGAATCGGGCTGACACTGAATGAGAGGGACACCATGGCGTGGAATGGGTAGTAAATGAGATGAGTTCGATAAGGTGGCACCAGGAAACTAGCTCAGCCTCGTACGGACAATCCCTCTGTCATACTCAGTGATATTGTTACTGACACAAATTATTGTTGGATTCAATCCAATGAGTTCGAAGTTTGTGATGACCCTACTTCCAGTTATAAAGCTGCAGAACAAATGCTCATTCAATACTCTCCATCATCTGAACTCACACCAATATCCTGTTCAACCAGCATTCCTGGAAACACTGGCTCATGTTGCAGAATATCGTCAAAACTTCTTCATTTCAGCATTCTGGAACCTGGGAACACACCCTTCCATGACATTGTCTCTCAATCTCTTTCTCACTGTCTATCCCCTAAACCCCTCCCATTTGTTGATACCTAAAGTGATTCTCCCACCATCACTCTCTCGAAGTGATTTTCAAACCCACAGCACCCATGTGTCATGGCACAAAGAAGATATGGAGCTGTAAATGGATGGGCGATGCACATCATTTCACTCCCAGCATGGACTGCAAGTTTCCCCACTGATGCAACACAGTGTTACGAGAAATGTACTGGGGTGGTGGACACAGTTCCACACCCTGGTCAAGTATCTCATCTGGGCTTATGGATCAATGCACTGCTTTGGTCAGCATACCTTTCCACTCCAGGTAGATTGAGGGTTGTATTGCTCAGTACACTAGATCGGTGTGCATAGTGCTCCCTGCTGAACACATGTCTCATCTGGGTTTATAGATCAATTCACTGCTGAGGTCTGCTCAGTGTTCCACTCTGGACTGATTGCAGGGTGGTGTTCAGCAGTGCTCTAGCCTGGTCTGCACAGTGCTCCATGCTGAACACATTTCTCCTCTGGGTTCATGGTGTCTGGTCCGGTTCCAGTTTTAAAAAAAATTGAATTGTTCATAGTCCGTCCGTCAGTAACCCCATCCACTCTATTGAGACTGAGTAAATATTATTATGAATAAGAAATGTTAAGTAGGGAAGGGGTTAACTAAGCCTGTTTTTTCGGTGACTGCGATTAATGTCAGTCTCCATGGATTCTAATTTTCCCAGTGGAGAGTTCTCATCTTTTAATGATACATGAGGTGTGTTCAGCATGTAATCCCGTATTAACAGCGGGAGCATCGCCATCAGCACTGGCAGGGATCAGCAGCATCAGATGGAGAAGGGGAGGAGAGATCATAATCTGAGAACATTAAACTGGAATGCTCCGACAATGGATCAGAATCTGAGAACATTGGACTGGAATGTTTCAACAATGGACAGGGGGTTATCCGACGATGTTTGGTTTCTTTCTACATATTATGATTGGCTCTCATTATCATCGCGGATCTATTATGCTCTTCGCATTATTCTATATATTTATTATCCTCTCCTGTCTATCGTTGGTGTCCCTGGTAAGTCTCATCGTCCAGATATGTTTTTTTTTCTGTAAACCAGTTATGACTGCATTACGATTCTTTTATGTAGTCTTCACTTCTTGCCACTATTATTGTTCATGTTGAGACTCTCTAGCTAGATATTCACTCTGCAGAACATGACTAACTGCATCCGGGAACTTGTTCAAATACTGCTTCCCTCCTTGCTTCTGGCAGTGTTACTCATGGGTCTCTATGTTGACCGACTCAATTCCTGAAGAAGGGCTTTTGCCGGAAACGTCGATTCTCCTGCTCCTTTTATGCTGCCTGACCTGCGGCCCTTTTTTAAGCAACACATTTTTAAGCTCGAATCAATTTCAGATGTGAACCATTTCCTCACTGTCCTTGTTATTTCAATATTGGTAGTGTGGAGGTCATTGTCCTCTATTGTGTTTACAAACTCAATTTCCTTCCTGGGACTCCATCCCATCCCTGATCAACATAATTATTTTTTATTCAATTGTGGGACTTGGGCATCACTGGCTGGCCCGCATTAATAGCCCATTCCTAGTTGCCCTTGAGAGGTGGTTGTAAGCTGCCTTCTTGAATCGCTGCAGTCCACGTGCTGGGGGTTGACCGACAATGCCTTTAGGGAGGGCATTCCAGAATTTTGACCCAACAACTGTTATGAAACAAACCATTTCAGGTCATCTGGAAAGACCTTTATTCAATGTTCTCGTTCTTGTAATTTTGCTCTCTAAGGGTTCAATCATCCAGTTAGTCCCACTACCCAGTCTTTGTTTCCATATTTCCACAAGATGTTCTCAGTTAATTAACTGCCTGTTTCTGTCTGTAATGTGAATCACTCTGGCCCTCTGTACTTTTCTGCTGCCTGGGTTTCTGGCTCCCTTGTGTATCGAGTGCTGGCATTGTAAAGTTCAGGAACAGTGACATGGTGTGCGTCAGGCTGGTGTTCACTTCCCGGCATGTCCCATGCGGTTCTCCATGGACAGAGGGGTGTGTGTCGGGCTATTGTTCACTTCCCGTTGTGTCCCATGTGGTGTTCCATGTTGGACATGGGTGTGTGTATCTGGCTGTTTTTCACTTCCCGGTGTATCCCATTGGTGCTCCATTTTGGAAAGGTGTGTGTGTGTATCGGTCTGTTGTTCATTTCCAGGTATGTCCCATTTGGTGCACTTTGTTGGATAAGGATTGATCAGCTTTGACTCACGTCTTTGAAACTTGATCTGTGCCTGTCCTTTAAATGTCTAACGTCTGTGTGTGTCCCTTTGAGTTGATCGCGTGGTCAGTAACACGAGGAAGCACCTTGAGTATTGCTGTAAAGGACCAGGCATCTGACATCTCTGAAAATGCTGTGACTTTAAATCAGATTATTTGCTCCTTTTCTTTGAAGGTAGATCTTAAAGGTCGAACTACTTACTGCAAACCGCTGAAGTAAATAACTTAGGAGGCTTTTAGGATTTTTAAAATAAATAGTGATAACTATGGCCAGCTTGCATAGACCAGGCTTTCCAGTTTTTCTGAGCTGTAACAATGACCAGGTGCCTGGGGTGGGAGCAGGGTTGGATGCTTCAGTAAATAATCCCGAGTGGCTATTCTTTCTGAAATCTGTCTTGATGCTGTTTCCTCCTGGATTGGAGAATTGCATTTGAGACTGAATGACCTATGATGCGCCTTTTTGCCAAGGAACAAGTTTATGGGACAGTTGGACAGCTGGACAGCTCATTAGTGGGAGGTACTGTATCTATTATTCTGTTAAGATTTCCAGTAGTTAAATTATTCTAAACTTCTCTTCTTTTTGTATGTGTTTTTATTCGAGTGTTTAAATAAATTGTGTTTTGTTTAACTTTGAGTGGTTTGACCAGCCGCATCACATCTGGAACACCCATTTCCCATCTACACTTGCTATAAGGCAAGGTCGGCGTCCAGGCTACCATCTTAAAGTACTTTAAGGCAGTTTGGTCTGGTCCATAGCAAACTGTGGACTCTTTCCCGGTTCGAAATCGACAGTTCCAAATGGGATTCAGGATTAGAATCACTAATTGTGTGTCGGGGTATGGGTAGGTTGTTCTTCGGAGGGTCGGTGTGGACTTGTTGGGCCGAAGGGTCTGTTTCCACACTCTAAGTAATCTAATCTTTGGGCTGTGGAAGGAAAACTGAGAGGAAACCCACGTGTGTGTGCAGGGAGATTTTTGGGTTCAAAGATGGTGTTTTGTAGTTCTTAGTGTCTTTTGTTCCAGGTGTTGAATTCGGGTTGTTTGAATTCTGCATTGTTGCTAATAATTCTTTCTGTCTCTAAGAGTTCTCTGGGTGTGGAAGAAGTGAAGTTGGAGATTTTACAAAATGTGAGCAAGGCAAAGCTGTTAGAATTGTCAGGCAAGCTGGAGTTGGGTTTGTCAGAAAAGGAGAGATAATTACAGCTATAGGTTGGCATTTTAATTTTGGTGCAAACACCATTAGAGTCTTTGGAAATGGCTAGAATTCAATGCAAGATGAGGCAGCTTGAATACTAAAAGGAATTGAAACAGTTTTAAATGTGATTAAAAGTAGAATTAAAAGAAAAGGAGAGGAAGAAGAAAGACAGAATAGGAAAGAAGAAAAGCAGAAAGAGAGAGAGAGTTTCAACTTCATAAGTTAGCAATTAGAGAGGAAAGTCGAGTTAGAAGGGGGGAGATGAAGGTAGATGGTAGGCTGAATGAGGAGGATAGTGAGGATGAACAACCTAATAGTAGCCTAAGGTCTGATGGAGATCTGTTTAAATACATCCAGGCATTGTCTACATTTGATGAGACTGCGGTGGCCAGTGACTATGTGGAATTAGTTGATCCAAACAAAGCTGGTAGATATATGTAGTGAGGTATGTGCATCCCGATCGGAGGAGGTAGCTGGCCAATATGAGGAGGTGAAGAAATCCATCTGAAGTGCATATGAGCTTGTGCCAGACAGCGTTTTAGGAATCTGAAAAAGGGTCCCTGGTTAAATGTGCATTGCATTTGAAAGAATCAAACACAGTAATTTTGTAAGGTGAAAAAGAGTAGTAAAATCAGAGCAACCTATGGCACTCTTAAGAGATTCTTACTTTGGTGGAGTTCAAAAATTAACTTCCTGCAGTCATGAGAACTCCTGTGGAAGAGCAGAGTATTACAATGGCAAGTTTAGAAGTGGAAATGGCTGATGATTATCAGTTGCCCCGTAAATTAACATATGGTTTCTGGGAGGGATGGAAAAAATTGTGCGAGATCTTGTTAAAACCTAAACCTGTGAGAGTAAGGTTTACTGCCATAGACCAGACAAAGCAGGGAAAGAGATTACAACATTAAAAGGTACAGAGGCATGTTAATCTTTGATGCTGAGAGATGAGAAGACATGTCATTCAAAGGACTATTGGAGAGATGAGATTTGATCCATCATGTAATGTGTGGTTGGAGTGTCCGGTGAAACCATCAACAGAAATATTTCACAATTGGGAAGGAGGCCTTGAACTTGGTATTGATGTTGTAACCTTTCAGTATTTAATTTGCCAATAACGTGTCAGAGACAAATCGATATATTGATCATAACTCCTAAACGTTTTTGGAGAAATTTCTGGAGAAAACTTCCAGTCTGTTCAGATAGAGGTTATTATTGCTGCTATTCAATTTGGAAGATATACAGGTGACATGACGAGAAACCATACTTGCTGACAAGTTGTCGAGACTTGAATGAAGAAAGACAAAGGCGTTCTGTGGCAGGAATAAACTTACTGAAATAGAATAGAGTTGTGAATGCTTGCATGCTTAGTGTCAATGTCATATATATACAATGCAGTCTACTAATAGAGCAAAATTATGAGTTTAAAATGAAGCTACCATTGTGTATTGATGGTTCATTTTGTCAAAGGGGGAGGTGTGACGATACTGTCATTTTGAAAAGGTTGTTTTCCCTTGTTTATTTTTGAAGAGAGGTCTTAAAGGCAGAGATGCCGAACTGCCGACTGAAAATGGCTGAAGTAACCGAGGTTACATTAGATTTTATTAAAACGCTGGTAACAATGGAAGGGCAATGGCCAGCTCTCTCAGACAGGTTTTCTCAATTTGATTTTTGTTGCAGCATTCAGAAGCTACTTGGGGTCCCAGAAGGATTGGAAGTTTCAATACATTATCCCTAGCTCCTATTCTCCCTGAAAGCTCTCTTGAAGTTGCTTCCTCCTGGATTGCAGAACTGCACGTAAGATTCTGTGTTTGAATGTACCTTTTTGCCAAAGGGTATGTAAAAGGGATGTTCCTGTCTTAGCGCAGTTACTTATTAGAATGTAATGCATCTATTGTTTGCATAAGGGTTCCAGTAAAGAAGCTATCCCAAATTGTTCTTCTCTTTGACTGTGTTTTAACTAGAGCGTTTGAATGGATTACGTTTCGCTTAATGTTGAAAGGGTTGACCAGTCACAACGCATCTGGAACATGCACTTCACATCTAAGGTTAAAATAAGGAAATGTTAGGGTCTAGGCTGCCTTCTTAAAATATTCTGAGTGGTCTGGTCTGGTCTGGTCCCAACAAACGTGTAGCTGAGGGGCTTCCGACTGGCACCTGTTGTTGGAACGTTAGTGGAGGAGCTGGGGATGGTTTGCTAGAGGTTGTGCTGTGAGCTGTCTCAGACATTCAGGGAGACCTGAGGATTTGGTGACCTAACTCTGGATGGAACATGGGGACTGTAGTTACAGCATCTGGGTCTGCAGCATGAACTCCAAATGGATCAGAGGCTGCAGAGAGAGGAAGCTCAGAAACCACACAGTGAGTGTTTCTGGAGAAAGGGGCCCCTGTATCAACCCCGGGTTTTCCAGGAACACCTTCCCAAGCTACATTTAACCCAGGAGCAAAGTATGAGGGAAGCCTGACTGAACAAGAAGCTGGTCACAGAGCGGTATCACCTCCTTCAACATGACCTGCAGCTCACACCAGGTGGTGGACGGTGCTGCCAGAGGCTAAAAGGGTCACTGTTTCATTCATCTTCTATGATCCGGAGCTTTCCAGGCAGGACGGGGTGACATAGCCATCATCGCCCAGCATGTCGACATCAATATCATAATTCTGCAACAGAGAATATATATGATGAATGAGAGCAATGGGGTCCTGGGATAATCAAGGAACAGACCATCAGGGAGATGGAGCAGCACTTCCCATGTCTGAAAGGGTCAGAGCGAACAGTCCAGTACACACGGTATCACTAAGTCACTGTAATCTCTCTCTATTTTGATAGTATACTGTCTACCATTCTTCTTGAAAAACATACAGGTTATATTTTATGTTGAATTCATCCTGCCTAACCATTATCCATTGAATTTACCTATCAATATACATTTGCAGACCCTCCATTCATAAATTAATGTCCTGTTTATCTTAGCGATATCGCCAAACTTAGTGACAGAACATTTATTCTACTACTACAAATCATTGATCTAGTTTGTAAATAGCTGAGGAACTAGTACTGGTCACTGGGTGACCTTACTGGTGGTTACGTTCTGACAAACTAATTAAGACTGATTTACCCAGAGTGCCTGCTTCCTGTTTGATAACCAGTCCTCCCCCATTCCCGTGTAACACATTCAAAAGGCTGAATAAGAACGAGGAGCATCAGTCGGCTATTCAGCCGCTGAGCCTGCTCCACTATTGATTACAATCATGTCTGATATCATTACCACCTCAGGTCCACCTTCCTGCACGCTCTCCATATCCGTTCATTTACTCAATGTCCCAGCCCCTACTGCACTCTGCGGCAGTGAATGAAGTGGCTTATTATTAGCAGTGAACAACCCTTTGAGAGAAGTAAGTTTTCCTTAACCCTGTTTTTGGTCTACTATGCCTTATCTCTTGTTGTGGATTGCCCACATGAGGAACTATCTAACCCACATCAATATTGTCAATCACCTTTAGCATCCTCCAGATCTCAGTGACATCTCCTCTCATTCTTCTAAACTCCAGAACAGTATCGACCTGAACTGCTCAATTTCTCTTCAGAAGAAAAACTCATCATTTCTGGAATCAAATTGTAAACCACTTATGAACTGCCTCCATGGCAGTTACATCCCTCCTGCAGTCTGGGCACCAAAACTGGGCAGTGTACTCCAGTTGCGCCTCCCTCCTTTTAAAATCTGCTCTTTTATAAATAAATGCCAAACCTGCAGTTCCCTTTCTCACGTCCTGCTGTACCTATATTGGAGATTTCTGTGACATGTATGAGGACACTCAGATCCCTCTGCGCCTAAACACTCTGAAGTTATCCTCTCTATTTGAAGAATAAGTTGCCTATCTGTTGCACTGACAAAAATGATAGACTCATACTATCAGTTGTTCAGTTTCAGCTGTCAAATGTTGACCCAAACTATCCATATCCATTTCAAAATTTCTTACATCTTCATTACAAAGTCAATCCCATGCTAGTGTCATCTGAAAATTTGGTTCTAGCTTGTCTATCGCTGCAAATATGTAATAGTACAAATTGCCAATATTTGGGGCCTGGGGACAGAAAGTTGCATTTTGCCAAACAGAAAATGACCCATTTATTCCAGCTCACTGCATTTTGTTGGTTCCCCAATCCGGTCTCCAAGCTAAGGGCTACTTCTAATCACATGGCCTTGTTCTGCAGATTAATCTTTTGGGCACACTTTATAAAATGCCTTCTGGAAGTCCAAGTAATACATCTCCAGATTCTCAATATCCATCTTGCTTGTCACATCTTTAACGAACTTGAGCAAATAATTGAAGCACGATTTATCCTTCACAACATCATGTTGACTCTGATGGATTGTGTTTTGACTTTGCAAACGTTCTGCCATTAATTCCTGAATAATATATTCTAAGAATCTTTCTTAAATTCAAAGAGTTTTCTCAATACTTTTTATTCCATCGTGGAGGTGATAATTTAAATTCTTATCTCTCTATAATCTCTACGTTCCCTCCAATCCTGTATGATTCACAAATGGCTTGAAATGACCTGGTCTGATTGATCTTTACGAGATATGGGTGTCTGATTGGACTAACACTCTTCCTTGTGTACAAAATTGATGGCCTGATGTCTTTATGGTGGCCCTACGTTATCATGTTAATAGCATATTCTTAACGTGTAAGAGGCTGGAGGGCTTATGCAATCTTCGTGTTGCTATGTAATAATTTGAAGAGCTGAAGTTGTCTTCTCACATTCCTCAAAACCAGGCTGGTGTTGCTACATGTCTACTCCCGCATCTCTAAAATGGGACCAAGGGAGTATTTAGTCTCCTGTTCCCAAACCCCAACATGCAACGTGAACTTCTTCCTCATTTCCAATAAGAAGTCTCATAAAGTTTGCATCCTTATCCAATTCCCATGCAACATGCTCCATAGGGCTGAATGGCCTCCTGTTATCACAGTGTACCAATTTCCAGTCACTGTAGGACCTCTTCCAGATCCTGTATTACAGACTCGAGGAGGCTGAATGGACTGATCCTGTTGCTGTGTAACAGGCTGCATGGCCTATTCTGGGCCCAGTGTTGTCGACATGAGTAGCTGATTGACCTCCTCCTGTAACTGTATATCAGGCTTTAGGGGCTGAATAACCTCGTCCTGTTCTGGTGTAACAAGGTCGAAGGCCTGAATATCCTCCTGCTGTACCTGTGTAACAGGATGGAGATACGGAATGCATTTCTCCATTTGCTGTGTAATTGGCCCCTGTTTTTGACTTCTTCCAGTGTTCTACGTAAAAATTAAGTCATCTTCCATTCTAGTAAAGCCCAATGGGCATTGGATCAACCTGAACATCCTTTCTTTATAAGCTAACACCGGCATTGCTAGAATCAGTTGAGGGAACCATCTCTGAGCTGCTTCCACTGAAACAATATCCTTTCCTCACTGAGGCGACTAAATCTGTCCACACTACTCCAGATGTGATCTCACTAAGATACTGTACAGCAGCAGCAACACTGTACCAGCCTGCTGTAAGGTTCCCACCCAGGTTAGAACCATCTCAGCTGTCCGGGAGAATACACAGCATTGCTGAGAGACCATTCTCCTTCAATTCTCCCCCGGCATTATGGGAGATTTAGTGAAAATATCACAGTGACACTTAAGAAGAACGGGTAAGGTGTGACAAGATGATCTCACGGTGTACATTGGCCTCACCAAATATCTCCTTGAATCAAACATTTATTTTCCCAGAGCCCACGTGGCTCAGATTGCACAGAATCTGCTAAGGTGGAGCTTAGAAACAGCAAGGAAAAGGTGGGAGTTGTATATCAAAGCTGCAATACAGATGTTGGGTATCTTATAAAACAGGAAATTTGACAGACAAGCTGGTGAGTACTGCAGTAAAATGGACAGATTCAAGTTGCATCTAAACTGTGTTAACCCAAGTGAATGGCAATACTGGGAAAATCGATTTCATGAACCTGTGTGAGATGGTCTGCTTTAATCGGATGGTGAGCACTGAGTTAGAGATCAGGCTCTTTTGGAGTTTTTTCATGAAGGCGATGTTAAAAAAATCCTCCAAATTGATTGAGACAAATGGAATGGATGGACAAAATTGTGGCAGATGAAGAGTAATATAGGTAGACGTGATGTCGTGTACTTTGAGTGAAAACGAGCACATCAGCCTACCATTTGAAAAGGTATTGGTTGAAAAATGTTGATCTATAAAAGGAATTATGCTCATTATTTGTTTTCTTCTGCGCAGAGATCCGAGGCCCATGCAGGGCAGTGAGTTCTGAAGCCAGTACACAATACTGGGGAGAGCATTGGCACGCTGCCCAGTGTACACAGATCCCCACGGGGATAGCTGTAAGTTTGAACGCCAATCGCTGAAAGTAATATTGCAGGAACAGAAAGCAGTTCGGAAGATTTATGGTGTGTTGACCTTAATTTCAGGGGGATTTGGGTCCAGGAGTAAGTGAGTCCTACTGCCGCTGTACAGGGCCTTGGTGAGACTGCATCTCAAACATTGTCCAGTATTGTGGGCAATTTTGGTCTCCTTCCTTAATAAAGGACAAACCTGACATTGAGGGAAAGCAGCGAAGGATGACCAGACTGATCTCTGGGATGACAGGCTTGTTGTGGGAGCAGAGTTTTGGACGACTGGGATTATATTCCATGGAAGTTAGGAAAATGAGTGGAGATCTCAGTGAGATATATAAAACGCTGACAGGGCGAGACTGATTGGAAGCATGGATAATAATTCCCTGGCTGGGATGTCTAAAACACGGGGTCACAGTGTTAGGTACAAGCAGGCCATCTATCAAGTCGTCTTTCATCCTCTATCACTCCAAAGAGAAAAGCCCGAGTTCCCTCAACCTTTCTTCATAAGACATGCCCTCCAGTCCTGGCAGTATGTTGATAAATCTCCTCTGCACCCTCTCTAAAGCTTCCACATCCTTCCTAGAATGAGGCAACCAGAAGTGAATACTCCATGTAGTTGTACCAGAACTCTATAGTGCTGCAGCATAACCTTGCGGCTCTTAAACTCCACATCCTACAAATGAAAGTCAGTGCACCATTCGCCTTCTTAACAACCCGATAAACCTGTATGGCAACTTTGAGCGATCTATGGACATGGACCCCAAGATCCCTCTGTTACTCCACACTGCCAAGAATCCTGCCTTTAACCCTGTATTCTGCATGCAAATTCGACCTTCCAAAGTGAACAACTTGACACTTCCACGTTTGGACTCCATTTGCCACTAATCAGCACAGCTCTGCATCCTGTCAATGTCCCTTTGCAACCTACAACAGCCCTCCGCATTATGCACAACGTCACCAACCTTCCTGTCATCAGTAAACTTACTAACCCATCCTTCAACTTCCTCATTCAAGGCACTTACAAAATCACAAACAGCAGGGTTCCCTGACCTGATCCCTGCTGAAAACCGCTGGTCATCAATTCCAGGCTGAATATATTCCATGTATCACCACCTTCTGTCTTCTATGTGCCAGCAAATCATGTATCCATGCAGACAGTTTTCTCTGTATCCCATTCCTCCTTACTTTATGAATGAGCCTACCATAAGCTTACTAGGGTAGCACGGTGTCTCAGTGGTTAGCACTATTTCCTCACAGCACTAGCGACCCGGCTTCAGTTCCTGACTCGGGCGATTGTCTGTATCGTGTTTGTATATTCTCCCCGTGTCTGTGTGGGTTTCCTCCAGGTGCTCCAGTTTCCTCCCACAGTCCAAAGATGTGCAGACCAGGTGAATTGGTCATGTTAAATTGCCTATAGTGTTAACTGCATTAGTCAGAGGGAAATGGGCCTGGGTAGGGTACTCTTCCGAGTGTCGGTGTGGACTTGTAGGGCCTAAGGGTCTGTTTGCACACTGTAGAGAATCTAGTCTAATCAAACCTTATCAAACACCTTGCTAAAATCCCCTGGTCTACCATCATCAAACAGTTTTGTCACATCCTCAAAGAATTCTGTGAGGTGCACGAATCATGACCTACCCCTCACAAAGCCATGCTGACTATCTCTCATCCAACTATTGTTTTCCAAATAGTCATAAATCCTGCCTCGCAGAATCCTCTCCAATAATTTGCCCACCACCGACCTAAGACTGACTGGTATCTCATTCCAAAGGTTAACCCTATTCCCTTTCTTGAATAAGGGAATAACTTGTGCCACCCTGCAATCTTCTAGTACAACTCCAGTGGATAGTGAGGGCACAAAGATCATCACCAAATACACATCAATCTCTTCCCTCACGTCCTGTAGTAACATTGGGTATATCCCATCTGGGCCAGAGGATTTATCTATCTTTACATTTTTCAAAATTTTCAGCACATCCTCTTTCTTAACATCAGCGGGTTCTAGCATATCAGTCTGTTTCACGCTGTCCTCATTAAAATAGAGACACTTTAACCAATCACACTGACTGATTGCCCTATCAGTCCTATCAAGTGCCCATTCTTCCTCACAGACGTTTTGCACTCTGTATCAACTTGTCGCTATCGACTGCATCATGTGATCCGTACCTTAGGTTCCCACCCACCTTCCAAACTAGATTATGCCCTCCCAAAGATCTCTAGCAAACCTTCCCCCATGATATTGTTGTCCACCCAGTTCGGGTGCAACCCGTCCTTCTTGTACAGCTCCCATTTTCCCAGAAGGTATCCCAATGACACACATATCTGAAACCCTCCTCCAACACCAGCCCTGTAGTCACGCGTTCAGCTGCACTCACTCTCTCTGTTCCTGCCTCAGTAGGAGGTGGCACGGTAGCAATCCTGAGATTACTACTCTGCTTGTTCTGCCTTTTAGCTTCCAAGCTAACTCCCCCCTTTCCATACTTGTCTTATTGGTACTGATGCATACCAAGACTTCTGATTGTTCTCCCTCCCCTTAAGAATCCTGTAGACTCAATCTGAGACACCAATGACCCTGGCACTCAGGAGGCAAAATACCATCGGGAGTCTTGCTCACCATCACAGAATCTCCTGTCAGTTCCTCTCACTATTGAATCTCCTATTACTGTCGTTCTCCCCATTCCCTTTTGAGGCACAGTGCCAGGCTCAGTGTCAGAGAGCTGGCCGCTATTGCGTTACCTGGTTGATCCCATCCCCCAACAC